>NW_027598489.1:0-43302 GCF_964194155.1 Cetorhinus maximus
GATGGAGCGAGACTGATAGCGGAGACGGAGAGTTAAATGAGAGTGAGAATGAGCGATACTGAGAGCGGAGACAGAGAGTTAAAAGAGAGCGCAAAGGAGCGAGACTGAGAGCGGAGACAGGGTATTAAAAGAGAGCGAGATGGAGCGAGATTGAGATCGGAGACAGGGTATTAAAAGAGAGCGAGATGGAGCGAGATTGAGATCGGAGACAGAGAGTTAAAAGAGAGCGAGTAGGAGCGAGTCTGATAGCCGAGACAGGGAGTTAAAAGAGAGCGAGAAGGAGCGAGACTGAGAGCGGAGACAGGGAGTTAAAACAGAGCTAGAAGGAGCGAGACTGAGAGCGGAGACAGGGAGTTAAAAGAGAGCGAGAAGGAGCGAGACTGAGAGCGGAGACGGGGAGTTAAAAGAGAGCGAGAAGGAGCGAGACTGAGAGCGGAGAAGGAGAGTTAAAAGAGAGCGAGAAGGAGAGAGACTGAGAGCGGAGACGGGGAGTTAAAAAACAGCGAGAAGGAGCGAGACTGAGAGCGGAGACAGGGAGTTAAAAGAGAGCGAGAAGGAGCGAAACTGAGAGCGGACACAGAGAGTTAAAAGAGAGCGAGAAGGAGAGAGACTGACAGCGGAGACGGATAGTTAAAAGAGAGCGAGGAGGAGCGAGACTGAGAGCGGAGACGGAGAGTTAAAAGAGAGCGAGAAGGTGAGAGACTGAGAGCGGAGACGGAGAGTTAAATGAGAGCGAGAAGGAGCGAGACTGAGAGCGGAGACGGAGAGTTAAAAGAGAGCGAGATGGAGCGAGACTGAGAGCGGAGATCGAGAGTTAAAAGAGAGCGAGAAGGAGCGAGACTGAGAGCGGAGACGGAGAGTTAAATGAGAGCGAGAAAGACAGAGACTGACAGCGGAGACTGAGAGTTAAATGAGAGCGAGAAGGAGCGAGACTGAGAGCGGAGACGGAGAGATAAAAGAGAGCGAGAAGGAGAGAGACTGAGAGCGGAGTTGGAGAGTTAAATGAGAGCGAGAAGTAGCGAGACTGAGAGCGTAGACAGAGAGTTAAAAGAGAGCGAGATGGAGTGAGACTGAGAGCGGAGACAGGGTGTTAAAAGAGAGCGAGAAGGAGCGAGACTGAGAGCGGAGACAGGGAGTTAAAAGAGAGCGAGAAGGAGCGAGACTGAGAGCGGAGAGAGAGAGTTAAAAGAGAGCGAAAAGGAGCGAGTCTGAGAGCGGAGACAGAGAGTTAAAAGAGAGCGAGAAGCAGCGAGACTGAGAGCGGAGACGGGGAGTTAAAAGTGAGCGAGAAGGAGCGAGACTGAGAGCGGAGACAGGGAGTGAAATGAGAGCGAGAAGGAGCGAGACTGAGAGCCGAGACAGGGAGTTAAATGAGAGCGAGAAGGAGCGAGACTCAGAGCGGAGAGAGAGAGTTAAAAGAAAATGAGATGGAGCGAGACTGAGAGCTGAGACAGGGAGTTAAAAGAGAGCAAGAAGGAGCGAGACTGAGAGCGGAGACAGGGAGTTAAAAGAGAGCGAGAAGGAGCGAGACTGAGAGCGGAGACAGAGAGTTAAAAGAGAGCGACAAGGAGCGAGACTGAGAGCGGAGACGGTGAGTTAAAAGAGAGCGAGAAGTAGCGAGACTGAGAGCGTAGACAGAGAGTTAAAAGAGAGCGAGATGGAGCGAGACTGAGAGCGGAGACAGGGTGTTAAAAGAGAGCGAGAAGGAGCGAGACTGAGAGCGGAGACGGGGAGTTAAAAGAGAGCGAGAAGGAGCGAGACTGAGAGCGGAGAGAGAGAGTTAAAAGAGAGCGAAAAGGAGCGAGTCTGAGAGGGGAGACAGAGAGTTAAAAGAGAGCGAGAAGTAGCGAGACTGAGAGCGGAGACGGGGAGTTAAAAGTGAGTGAGAAGGAGCGAGACTGAGAGCGGAGACAGGGACTTAAAAGAGAGCGAGAAGGAGCGAGACTGAGAGCCGAGACAGGGAGTTAAAAGAGAGCGAGAAGTAGCGAGACTGAGAGCGGAGAGAGAGAGTTAAAAGAAAACGAGAAGGAGCGAGACTGAGAGCTGAGACAGGGAGTTAAAAGAGAGCGCGAAGGAGCGAGACTGAGAGCGGAGACAGGGAGTTAAAAGAGAGCGAGAAGGAGCGAGACTGAGAGCGGAGACAGAGAGTTAAAAGAGAGCGACAAGGAGCGAGACTGAGAGCGGAGACGGTGAGTTAAAAGAGAGCGGGAAGGAGCGAGACTGAGAGAGCAGACAGGGAGTTAAAAGAGAGCTAGAAGGAGCGAGACTGAGAGCGGAGACAGGGAGTTAAAAGAGAGCTAGAAGGAGCGAGACTGTGAGCGGAGACAGGGAGTTAAAAGAGAGCGAGAAGGAGCGAGACTGAGAGCGGAGACGGAGAGTTAAAAGAGAGCGAGAAGGAGAGAGACTGAGAGCGGAGATCGAGAGTTAAAAGAGAGCGAGAAGGAGCGAGACTGAGAGTGGAGACGAGGAGTTAAAAGAGAGCGAGAAGGAGAGAGACTGAGAGCGGAGACGGAGAGTTAAATGAGAGTGAGAAGGAGCGAGACTGAGAGCGGAGACGGAGAGATAAAAGAGAGCGAGAAGGAGAGAGACTGAGAGCGGAGTTGGAGAGTTAATAGAGAGCGAGAAGTAGCGAGACTGAGAGCTTAGACAGAGAGTTAAAAGAGAGCGAGATGGAGCGAGACTGAGAGCGGAGACGGAGAGTTAAAAGAGAGTGAGAAGGAGCGATACTGAGAGCGGAGACAGAGACTTAAAAGAGAGCGCGAAGGAGCGAGACTGAGAGTGGAGAGAGAGAGTTAAAAGAGAGCGAAATGGAGCGAGTCTGAGAGCGAAGACAGAGAGTTAAAAGAGAGCGAGAAGGAGCGAGACTGAAAGTGGAGACGGGGAGTTAAAAGAGAGCGAGAAGGTGCGAGACTGAGAGCGGAGACAGGGAGTTAAAAGAGAGCGAGAAGGAGCGAGACTGAGAGCCGTGACAGGGAGTTAAAAGAGAGCGAGAAGGAGCGAGACTGAGAGCGGAGAGAGAGAGTTAAAAGAGAGCGAAAAGGAGCGAGACTGAGAGCGGAGACAGGGAGTTAAAAGAGAGCGAGAAGGAGCGAGACTGAGAGCGGAGACAGGGAGTTAAAAGTGAGCGAGAACGAGTGAAACTGAGAGCGGAGACAGAGAGTTAAAAGAGAGCGAGAAGGAGAGAGACTGATAGCGGAGACGGATAGTTAAAAGAGAGCGAGGAGGAACGAGACTGAGAGCGGAGACGGAGAGTTAAAAGAGAGCGAGAAGGAGAGAGACTGAGAGCGGAGATCGAGAGTTAAAAGAGAGCGAGAAGGAGCGAGACTGAGAGCGGAGACGGAGAGTTAAAAGAGAGCGAGAAGGAGAGAGACTGACAGCGGAGACGGAGAGTTAAATGAGAGCGAGAAGGAGCGAGACTGAGAGCGGTGACGGAGAGATAAAAGAGAGCGAGAAGGAGAGAGACTGAGAGCGGAGTTGGACAGTTAAAAGAGAGCGAGAAGTAGCGAGACTGAGAGCGGAGACAGAGAGCTAAAAGAGAGCGAGATGGAGCGAGACTGATAGCGGAGACGGAGAGTTAAATGAGAGTGAGAATGAGCGATACTGAGAGCGGAGACAGAGAGTTAAAAGAGAGCGCAAAGGAGCGAGACTGAGAGCGGAGACAGGGTATTAAAAGAGAGCGAGATGGAGCGAGATTGAGATCGGAGACAGGGTATTAAAAGAGAGCGAGATGGAGCGAGATTGAGATCGGAGACAGAGAGTTAAAAGAGAGCGAGTAGGAGCGAGTCTGATAGCCGAGACAGGGAGTTAAAAGAGAGCGAGAAGGAGCGAGACTGAGAGCAGAGACAGGGAGTTAAAACAGAGCTAGAAGGAGCGAGACTGAGAGCGGAGACAGGGAGTTAAAAGAGAGCGAGAAGGAGCGAGAGTGAGAGCGGAGACGGGGAGTTAAAAGAGAGCGAGAAGGAGCGAGACTGAGAGCGGAGAAGGAGAGTTAAAAGAGAGCGAGAAGGAGAGAGACTGAGAGCGGAGACGGGGAGTTAAAAAACAGCGAGAAGGAGCGAGACTGAGAGCGGAGACAGGGAGTTAAAAGAGAGCGAGAAGGAGCGAAACTGAGAGCGGACACAGAGAGTTAAAAGAGAGCGAGAAGGAGAGAGACTGACAGCGGAGACGGATAGTTAAAAGAGAGCGAGGAGGAGCGAGACTGAGAGCGGAGACGGAGAGTTAAAAGAGAGCGAGAAGGTGAGAGACTGAGAGCGGAGACGGAGAGTTAAATGAGAGCGAGAAGGAGCGAGACTGAGAGCGGAGACGGAGAGTTAAAAGAGAGCGAGATGGAGCGAGACTGAGAGCGGAGATCGAGAGTTAAAAGAGAGCGAGAAGGAGCGAGACTGAGAGCGGAGACGGAGAGTTAAATGAGAGCGAGAAAGACAGAGACTGACAGCGGAGACTGAGAGTTAAATGAGAGCGAGAAGGAGCGAGACTGAGAGCGGAGACGGAGAGATAAAAGAGAGCGAGAAGGAGAGAGACTGAGAGCGGAGTTGGAGAGTTAAATGAGAGCGAGAAGTAGCGAGACTGAGAGCGTAGACAGAGAGTTAAAAGAGAGCGAGATGGAGTGAGACTGAGAGCGGAGACAGGGTGTTAAAAGAGAGCGAGAAGGAGCGAGACTGAGAGCGGAGACAGGGAGTTAAAAGAGAGCGAGAAGGAGCGAGACTGAGAGCGGAGAGAGAGAGTTAAAAGAGAGCGAAAAGGAGCGAGTCTGAGAGCGGAGACAGAGAGTTAAAAGAGAGCGAGAAGCAGCGAGACTGAGAGCGGAGACGGGGAGTTAAAAGTGAGCGAGAAGGAGCGAGACTGAGAGCGGAGACAGGGAGTTAAATGAGAGCGAGAAGGAGCGAGACTGAGAGCCGAGACAGGGAGTTAAATGAGAGCGAGAAGGAGCGAGACTCAGAGCGGAGAGAGAGAGTTAAAAGAAAATGAGATGGAGCGAGACTGAGAGCTGAGACAGGGAGTTAAAAGAGAGCAAGAAGGAGCGAGACTGAGAGCGGAGACAGGGAGTTAAAAGAGAGCGAGAAGGAGCGAGACTGAGAGCGGAGACAGAGAGTTAAAAGAGAGCGACAAGGAGCGAGACTGAGAGCGGAGACGGTGAGTTAAAAGAGAGCGAGAAGTAGCGAGACTGAGAGCGTAGACAGAGAGTTAAAAGAGAGCGAGATGGAGCGAGACTGAGAGCGGAGACAGGGTGTTAAAAGAGAGCGAGAAGGAGCGAGACTGAGAGCGGAGACGGGGAGTTAAAAGAGAGCGAGAAGGAGCGAGACTGAGAGCGGAGAGAGAGAGTTAAAAGAGAGCGAAAAGGAGCGAGTCTGAGAGGGGAGACAGAGAGTTAAAAGAGAGCGAGAAGTAGCGAGACTGAGAGCGGAGACGGGGAGTTAAAAGTGAGTGAGAAGGAGCGAGACTGAGAGCGGAGACAGGGACTTAAAAGAGAGCGAGAAGGAGCGAGACTGAGAGCCGAGACAGGGAGTTAAAAGAGAGCGAGAAGGAGCGAGACTGAGAGCGGAGAGAGAGAGTTAAAAGAAAACGAGAAGGAGCGAGACTGAGAGCTGAGACAGGGAGTTAAAAGAGAGCGCGAAGGAGCGAGACTGAGAGCGGAGACAGGGAGTTAAAAGAGAGCGAGAAGGAGCGAGACTGAGAGCGGAGACAGAGAGTTAAAAGAGAGCGACAAGGAGCGAGACTGAGAGCGGAGACGGTGAGTTAAAAGAGAGCGGGATGGAGCGAGACTGAGAGAGCAGACAGGGAGTTAAAAGAGAGCTAGAAGGAGCGAGACTGAGAGCGGAGACAGGGAGTTAAAAGAGAGCTAGAAGGAGCGAGACTGTGAGCGGAGACAGGGAGTTAAAAGAGAGCGATAAGGAGCGAGACTGAGAGCGGAGACAGGGCGTTAAAAGAGAGCAAGAAGGAGCGAGACTGAGAGCGGAGACAGGGAGTCAAAAGAGGGCGAGAAGGAGCGAGACTGAGAGCGGAGACAGGGAGTTAAAAGAGAGCGAGAAGGAGCGAGACTGAGAGCGGAGACGGAGAGTTAAAAGAGAGCGAGAAGGAGAGAGACTGAGAGCGGAGATCGAGAGTTAAAAGAGAGCGAGAAGGAGCGAGACTGAGAGCGGAGACGGAGAGTTAAAAGAGAGCGAGAAGGAGAGAGACTGAGAGCGGAGACGGAGAGTTAAATGAGAGTGAGAAGGAGCGAGACTGAGAGCGGAGACGGAGAGATAAAAGAGAGCGAGAAGGAGAGAGACTGAGAGCGGAGTTGGAGAGTTAATAGAGAGCGAGAAGTAGCGAGACTGAGAGCTTAGACAGAGAGTTAAAAGAGAGCGAGATGGAGCGAGACTGAGAGCGGAGACGGAGAGTTAAAAGAGAGTGAGAAGGAGCGATACTGAGAGCGGAGACAGAGACTTAAAAGAGAGCGCGAAGGAGCGAGACTGAGAGCGGAGACAGGGTGTTAAAAGAGAGCGAGAAGGAGCGAGACTGAGAGCGGAGACGGGGAGTTAAAAGAGAGTGAGAAGGAGCGAGACTTAGAGCGGAGAGAGAGAGTTAAAAGATGGCGAAAAGGAGCGAGTCTGAGAGCGGAGACAGAGAGTTAAAAGAGAGCGAGATGGAGCGAGAATGAGAGCGGAGACGGGGAGTTAAAAGAGAGCGAGAAGGAGCGAGACTGAGAGCGGAGACAGGGAGTTAAAAGAGAGCGAGAAGGAGCGAGACTGAGAGCGGAGACAGATGAGTTAAAAGAGAGCGAGAAGGAGCGAGACTGAGAGCGGAGAGAGAGATTTAAAAGAAAACGAGAAGGAGCGAGACTGAGAGCTGAGACAGGGAGTTAAAAGAGAGCGCGAAGGAGCGAGACTGAGAGCGGAGACAGGGAGTGTTAAAATAGAGCGAGAAGGAGCGAGACTGAGAGCGGAGTCAGAGAGTTAAAAGAGAGCGACAAGGAGCGAGACTGAGAGCGGAGACGGGGAGTTAAAAGAAAGCGAGAAGGAGCTAGACTGAGAGCGGAGACAGGGAGTTAAAAGAGAGCGAGAAGGAGCGAGACTGAGAGCGGAGAGAGAGAGTTAAATGAGAGCGAAAAGGAGCGAGTCTGAGAGCGGAGGCAGAGAGTTAAAAGAGAGCGACAAGGTGCGAGACTGAGAGCGGAGACGGGGAGTTAAAAGAGAGCGAGATGGTGCGAGACTGAGAGCGGAGACAGGGAGTTAAAAGAGAGCTAGAATAAGCGAGACTGAGAGCGGAGACAGGGAGTTAAAAGAGAGCGAGAAGGAGTGAGACTGAGAGCGGAGACAGAGAGTTAAAGAGAGCGAGAAGGAGCAAGACTGAGAGCGGAGACAGGGCGTTAAAGAGAGCGAGAAGGAGCGAGACTGATAGCGGAGACAGGCAGTCAAAAGAGAGCTAGAAGGAGCGAGATTGAGAGCGGAGACAGGGCGTTAAAGGAGAGCAAGAAGGAGCGAGACTGGGAGCGGAGACAGGGAGTCAAAAGAGAGCAAGAAGGAGCGAGACTGAGAGCGGAGACAGGGAGTTAAAAGAGAGCGTGAAGGAGAGAGACTGACAGCGGAGACGGAGAGTTAAAAGAGAGCGAGAAGGAGCGAGACTGAGAGCGGAGACGGAGAGTTAAAAGAGAGCGAGAAGGAGAGAGACTGACAGCGGAGACGGAGAGTTAAATGAGAGCGAGAAGGAGCGAGACTGAGAGCGGAGACGGAGAGTTAAAAGAGAGCGAGAAGGAGAGAGACTGAGAGCGGAGACGGAGAGTTAAAAGAGAGCGAGAAGGAGCGAGACTGAGAGCGGAGACAGAGAGTTAAAAGAGAGCGAGATGGAGCGAGACTGAGAGCGTAGACGGAGAGTTAAAATAGAGTGAGAAGGAGCGATACTGAGAGCGGAGACAGAGAGTTAAAAGAGAGCGAGAAGGAGCGAGACTGAGAGCGGAGACGGGGAGTTAAAAGAGAGCGAGAAGGAGCGAGACTGAGAGCGGAGACAGGGAGTTAAAAGTGAGCGACAACGAGTGAAACTGAGAGCGGAGACAGAGAGTTAAAAGAGAGCGAGAAGGAGAGAGACTGATAGCGGAGACGGATAGTTAAAAGAGAGCGAGGAGGAACGAGACTGAGAGCGGAGACGGAGAGTTAAAAGAGAGCGAGAAGGAGAGAGACTAAGAGCGGAGACGGAGAGTTAAATGAGAGCGAGAAGGAGCGAGACTGAGAGCGGAGACGGAGAGTTAAAAGAGAGCGAGAAGGAGAGAGACTGAGAGCGGAGATGGAGAGTTAAAAGAGAGCGAGATGTAACGAGACTGAGAGCGGAGACAGAGAGTTAAAAGAGAGCGAGATGAAGCGAGACTGAGAGCGGAGACGGAGAGTTAAAAGAGAGTGAGAAGGAGCGATACTGAGAGCGGAGGCAAAGAGTTAAAAGCGAGCGCGAAGGAGCTTGACTGAGAGCGGAGACAGGGTGTTAAAAGAGAGCGAGAGGGAGCGAGACTGAGAGCGGAGACGGGGAGTAAAAAGAGAGCGAGAAGGAGCGAGACTGAGAGTGGAGAGAGAGAGTTAAAAGAGAGCGAAATGGAGCGAGTCTGAGAGCGAAGACAGAGAGTTAAAAGAGAGCGAGAAGGAGCGAGACTGAAAGTGGAGACGGGGAGTTAAAAGAGAGCGAGAAGGTGCGAGACTGAGAGCGGAGACAGGGAGTTAAAAGAGAGCGAGAAGGAGCGAGACTGAGAGCCGTGACAGGGAGTTAAAAGAGAGCGAGAAGGAGCGAGACTGAGAGCGGAGAGAGAGAGTTAAAAGAGAGCGAAAAGGAGCGAGACTGAGAGCGGAGACAGGGAGTTAAAAGAGAGCGAGAAGGAGCGAGACTGAGAGCGGAGACAGGGAGTTAAAAGTGAGCGAGAACGAGTGAAACTGAGAGCGGAGACAGAGAGTTAAAAGAGAGCGAGAAGGAGAGAGACTGATAGCGGAGACGGATAGTTAAAAGAGAGCGAGGAGGAACGAGACTGAGAGCGGAGACGGAGAGTTAAAAGAGAGCGAGAAGGAGAGAGACTGAGAGCGGAGATCGAGAGTTAAAAGAGAGCGAGAAGGAGCGAGACTGAGAGCGGAGACGGAGAGTTAAAAGAGAGCGAGAAGGAGAGAGACTGACAGCGGAGACGGAGAGTTAAATGAGAGCGAGAAGGAGCGAGACTGAGAGCGGTGACGGAGAGATAAAAGAGAGCGAGAAGGAGAGAGACTGAGAGCGGAGTTGGACAGTTAAAAGAGAGCGAGAAGTAGCGAGACTGAGAGCGGAGACAGAGAGCTATAAGAGAGCGAGATGGAGCGAGACTGATAGCGGAGACGGAGAGTTAAATGAGAGTGAGAATGAGCGATACTGAGAGCGGAGACAGAGAGTTAAAAGAGAGCGCAAAGGAGCGAGACTGAGAGCGGAGACAGGGTATTAAAAGAGAGCGAGATGGAGCGAGATTGAGATCGGAGACAGGGTATTAAAAGAGAGCGAGATGGAGCGAGATTGAGATCGGAGACAGAGAGTTAAAAGAGAGCGAGTAGGAGCGAGTCTGATAGCCGAGACAGGGAGTTAAAAGAGAGCGAGAAGGAGCGAGACTGAGAGCGGAGACAGGGAGTTAAAACAGAGCTAGAAGGAGCGAGACTGAGAGCGGAGACAGGGAGTTAAAAGAGAGCGAGAAGGAGCGAGACTGAGAGCGGAGACGGGGAGTTAAAAGAGAGCGAGAAGGAGCGAGACTGAGAGCGGAGAAGGAGAGTTAAAAGAGAGCGAGAAGGAGAGAGACTGAGAGCGGAGACGGGGAGTTAAAAAACAGCGAGAAGGAGCGAGACTGAGAGCGGAGACAGGGAGTTAAAAGAGAGCGAGAAGGAGCGAAACTGAGAGCGGACACAGAGAGTTAAAAGAGAGCGAGAAGGAGAGAGACTGACAGCGGAGACGGATAGTTAAAAGAGAGCGAGGAGGAGCGAGACTGAGAGCGGAGACGGAGAGTTAAAAGAGAGCGAGAAGGTGAGAGACTGAGAGCGGAGACGGAGAGTTAAATGAGAGCGAGAAGGAGCGAGACTGAGAGCGGAGACGGAGAGTTAAAAGAGAGCGAGATGGAGCGAGACTGAGAGCGGAGATCGAGAGTTAAAAGAGAGCGAGAAGGAGCGAGACTGAGAGCGGAGACGGAGAGTTAAATGAGAGCGAGAAAGACAGAGACTGACAGCGGAGACTGAGAGTTAAATGAGAGCGAGAAGGAGCGAGACTGAGAGCGGAGACGGAGAGATAAAAGAGAGCGAGAAGGAGAGAGACTGAGAGCGGAGTTGGAGAGTTAAATGAGAGCGAGAAGTAGCGAGACTGAGAGCGTAGACAGAGAGTTAAAAGAGAGCGAGATGGAGTGAGACTGAGAGCGGAGACAGGGTGTTAAAAGAGAGCGAGAAGGAGCGAGACTGAGAGCGGAGACAGGGAGTTAAAAGAGAGCGAGAAGGAGCGAGACTGAGAGCGGAGAGAGAGAGTTAAAAGAGAGCGAAAAGGAGCGAGTCTGAGAGCGGAGACAGAGAGTTAAAAGAGAGCGAGAAGCAGCGAGACTGAGAGCGGAGACGGGGAGTTAAAAGTGAGCGAGAAGGAGCGAGACTGAGAGCGGAGACAGGGAGTGAAATGAGAGCGAGAAGGAGCGAGACTGAGAGCCGAGACAGGGAGTTAAATGAGAGCGAGAAGGAGCGAGACTCAGAGCGGAGAGAGAGAGTTAAAAGAAAATGAGATGGAGCGAGACTGAGAGCTGAGACAGGGAGTTAAAAGAGAGCAAGAAGGAGCGAGACTGAGAGCGGAGACAGGGAGTTAAAAGAGAGCGAGAAGGAGCGAGACTGAGAGCGGAGACAGAGAGTTAAAAGAGAGCGACAAGGAGCGAGACTGAGAGCGGAGACGGTGAGTTAAAAGAGAGCGAGAAGTAGCGAGACTGAGAGCGTAGACAGAGAGTTAAAAGAGAGCGAGATGGAGCGAGACTGAGAGCGGAGACAGGGTGTTAAAAGAGAGCGAGAAGGAGCGAGACTGAGAGCGGAGACGGGGAGTTAAAAGAGAGCGAGAAGGAGCGAGACTGAGAGCGGAGAGAGAGAGTTAAAAGAGAGCGAAAAGGAGCGAGTCTGAGAGGGGAGACAGAGAGTTAAAAGAGAGCGAGAAGTAGCGAGACTGAGAGCGGAGACGGGGAGTTAAAAGTGAGTGAGAAGGAGCGAGACTGAGAGCGGAGACAGGGACTTAAAAGAGAGCGAGAAGGAGCGAGACTGAGAGCCGAGACAGGGAGTTAAAAGAGAGCGAGAAGTAGCGAGACTGAGAGCGGAGAGAGAGAGTTAAAAGAAAACGAGAAGGAGCGAGACTGAGAGCTGAGACAGGGAGTTAAAAGAGAGCGCGAAGGAGCGAGACTGAGAGCGGAGACAGGGAGTTAAAAGAGAGCGAGAAGGAGCGAGACTGAGAGCGGAGACAGAGAGTTAAAAGAGAGCGACAAGGAGCGAGACTGAGAGCGGAGACGGTGAGTTAAAAGAGAGCGGGAAGGAGCGAGACTGAGAGAGCAGACAGGGAGTTAAAAGAGAGCTAGAAGGAGCGAGACTGAGAGCGGAGACAGGGAGTTAAAAGAGAGCTAGAAGGAGCGAGACTGTGAGCGGAGACAGGGAGTTAAAAGAGAGCGAGAAGGAGCGAGACTGAGAGCGGAGACGGAGAGTTAAAAGAGAGCGAGAAGGAGAGAGACTGAGAGCGGAGATCGAGAGTTAAAAGAGAGCGAGAAGGAGCGAGACTGAGAG
The DNA here is from genome assembly GCF_964194155.1 of Cetorhinus maximus. Taxonomy (NCBI): domain Eukaryota; kingdom Metazoa; phylum Chordata; class Chondrichthyes; order Lamniformes; family Cetorhinidae; genus Cetorhinus; species Cetorhinus maximus. The sequence goes on from NW_027598489.1 coordinate 11,751, forward strand.
TGGAGACGAGGAGTTAAAAGAGAGCGAGAAGGAGAGAGACTGAGAGCGGAGACGGAGAGTTAAATGAGAGTGAGAAGGAGCGAGACTGAGAGCGGAGACGGAGAGATAAAAGAGAGCGAGAAGGAGAGAGACTGAGAGCGGAGTTGGAGAGTTAATAGAGAGCGAGAAGTAGCGAGACTGAGAGCTTAGACAGAGAGTTAAAAGAGAGCGAGATGGAGCGAGACTGAGAGCGGAGACGGAGAGTTAAAAGAGAGTGAGAAGGAGCGATACTGAGAGCGGAGACAGAGACTTAAAAGAGAGCGCGAAGGAGCGAGACTGAGAGCGGAGACAGGGTGTTAAAAGAGAGCGAGAAGGAGCGAGACTGAGAGCGTAGACGGGGAGTTAAAAGAGAGTGAGAAGGAGCGAGACTTAGAGCGGAGAGAGAGAGTTAAAAGATGGCGAAAAGGAGCGAGTTTGAGAGCGGAGACAGAGAGTTAAAAGAGAGCGAGATGGAGCGAGAATGAGAGCGGAGACGGGGAGTTAAAAGAGAGCGAGAAGGAGCGAGACTGAGAGCGGAGACAGGGAGTTAAAAGAGAGCGAGAAGGAGCGAGACTGAGAGCGGAGACAGATGAGTTAAAAGAGAGCGAGAAGGAGCGAGACTGAGAGCGGAGAGAGAGATTTAAAAGAAAACGAGAAGGAGCGAGACTGAGAGCTGAGACAGGGAGTTAAAAGAGAGCGCGAAGGAGCGAGACTGAGAGCGGAGACAGGGAGTTAAAATAGAGCGAGAAGGAGCGAGACTGAGAGCGGAGTCAGAGAGTTAAAAGAGAGCGACAAGGAGCGAGACAGAGAGCGGAGACGGGGAGTTAAAAGAAAGCGAGAAGGAGCTAGACTGAGAGCGGAGACAGGGAGTTAAAAGAGAGCGAGAAGGATCGAGACTGAGAGCGGAGAGAGAGAGTTAAATGAGAGCGAAAAGGAGCGAGTCTGAGAGCGGAGGCAGAGAGTTAAAAGAGAGCGACAAGGTGCGAGACTGAGAGCGGAGACGGGGAGTTAAAAGAGAGCGAGATGGTGCGAGACTGAGAGCGGAGACAGGGAGTTAAAAGAGAGCTAGAATAAGCGAGACTGAGAGCGGAGACAGGGAGTTAAAAGAGAGCGAGAAGGAGCGAGACTGAGAGCGGAGACAGAGAGTTAAAAGAGAGCGAGAAGGAGCGAGACTGAGAGCGGAGACAGGGCGTTAAAAGAGAGCGAGAAGGAGCGAGACTGATAGCGGAGACAGGCAGTCAAAAGAGAGCGAGAAGGAGCGAGATTGAGAGCGGAGACAGGGCGTTAAAGGAGAGCAAGAAGGAGCGAGACTGGGAGCGGAGACAGGGAGTCAAAAGAGAGCAAGAAGGAGCGAGACTGAGAGCGGAGACAGGGAGTTAAAAGAGAGCGTGAAGGAGAGAGACTGACAGCGGAGACGGAGAGTTAAAAGAGAGCGAGAAGGAGCGAGACTGAGAGCGGAGACGGAGAGTTAAAAGAGAGCGAGAAGGAGAGAGACTGACAGCGGAGACGGAGAGTTAAATGAGAGCGAGAAGGAGCGAGACTGAGAGCGGAGACGGAGAGTTAAAAGAGAGCGAGAAGGAGAGAGACTGAGAGCGGAGACGGAGAGTTAAAAGAAAGCGAGAAGGAGCGAGACTGAGAGCGGAGACAGAGAGTTAAAAGAGAGCGAGATGGAGCGAGACTGAGAGCGTAGACGGAGAGTTAAAATAGAGTGAGAAGGAGCGATACTGAGAGCGGAGACAGAGAGTTAAAAGAGAGCGAGAAGGAGCGAGACTGAGAGCGGAGACGGGGAGTTAAAAGAGAGCGAGAAGGAGCGAGACTGAGAGCGGAGAGAGAGAGTTAAAAGAGAGCGAAAAGGAGCGAGACTGAGAGCGGAGACAGGGAGTTAAAAGAGAGCGAGAAGGAGCGAGACTGAGAGCGGAGACAGGGAGTTAAAAGTGAGCGAGAACGAGTGAAACTGAGAGCGGAGACAGAGAGTTAAAAGAGAGCGAGAAGGAGAGAGACTGATAGCGGAGACGGATAGTTAAAAGAGAGCGAGGAGGAACGAGACTGAGAGCGGAGACGGAGAGTTAAAAGAGAGCGAGAAGGAGAGAGACTAAGAGCGGAGACGGAGAGTTAAATGAGAGCGAGAAGGAGCGAGACTGAGAGCGGAGACGGAGAGTTAAAAGAGAGCGAGAAGGAGAGAGACTGAGAGCGGAGATCGAGAGTTAAAAGAGAGCGAGAAGGAGCGAGACTGAGAGCGGAGACGGAGAGTTAAAAGAGAGCGAGAAGGAGAGAGACTGACAGCGGAGACGGAGAGTTAAATGAGAGCGAGAAGGAGCGAGACTGAGAGCGGTGACGGAGAGATAAAAGAGAGCGAGAAGGAGAGAGACTGAGAGCGGAGTTGGACAGTTAAAAGGGAGCGAGAAGTAGCGAGACTGAGAGCGGAGACAGAGAGCTAAAAGAGAGCGAGATGGAGCGAGACTGATAGTGGAGACGGAGAGTTAAATGAGAGTGAGAATGAGCGATACTGAGAGCGGAGACAGAGAGTTAAAAGAGAGCGCAAAGGAGCGAGACTGAGAGCGGAGACAGGGTATTAAAAGAGAGCGAGATGGAGCGAGATTGAGATCGGAGACAGGGTATTAAAAGAGAGCGAGATGGAGCGAGATTGAGATTGGAGACAGAGAGTTAAAAGAGAGCGAGTAGGAGCGAGTCTGATAGCCGAGACAGGGAGTTAAAAGAGAGCGTGAAGGAGCGAGACTGAGAGCGGAGACAGGGAGTTAAAACAGAGCTAGAAGGAGCGAGACTGAGAGCGGAGACAGGGAGTTAAAAGAGAGCGAGAAGGAGCGAGACTGAGAGCGGAGACGGGGAGTTAAAAGAGAGCGAGAAGGAGCGAGACTGAGAGCGGAGAAGGAGAGTTAAAAGAGAGCGAGAAGGAGAGAGACTGAGAGCGGAGACGGGGAGTTAAAAAACAGCGAGAAGGAGCGAGACTGAGAGCGGAGACAGGGAGTTAAAAGAGAGCGAGAAGGAGCGAAACTGAGAGCGGACACAGAGAGTTAAAAGAGAGCGAGAAGGAGAGAGACTGACAGTGGAGACGGATAGTTAAAAGAGAGCGAGGAGGAGCGAGACTGAGAGCGGAGACGGAGAGTTAAAAGAGAGCGAGAAGGTGAGAGACTGAGAGCGGAGACGGAGAGTTAAATGAGAGCGAGAAGGAGCGAGACTGAGAGCGGAGACGGAGAGTTAAAAGAGAGCGAGATGGAGCGAGACTGAGAGCGGAGATCGAGAGTTAAAAGAGAGCGAGAAGGAGCGAGACTGAGAGCGGAGACGGATAGTTAAATGAGAGCGAGAAAGACAGAGACTGACAGCGGAGACTGAGAGTTAAATGAGAGCGAGAAGGAGCGAGACTGAGAGCGGAGACGGAGAGATAAAAGAGAGCGAGAAGGAGAGAGACTGAGAGCGGAGTTGGAGAGTTAAATGAGAGCGAGAAGTAGCGAGACTGAGAGCGTAGACAGAGAGTTAAAAGAGAGCGAGATGGAGTGAGACTGAGAGCGGAGACAGGGTGTTAAAAGAGAGCGAGAAGGAGCGAGACTGAGAGCGGAGAGAGAGTGTTAAAAGAGAGCGAAAAGGAGCGAGTCTGAGAGCGGAGACAGAGAGTTAAAAGAGAGCGAGAAGCAGCGAGACTGAGAGCGGAGACGGGGAGTTAAAAGTGAGCGAGAAGGAGCGAGACTGAGAGCGGAGACAGGGAGTTAAATGAGAGCGAGAAGGAGCGAGACTGAGAGCCGAGACAGGGAGTTAAATGAGAGCGAGAAGGAGCGAGACTCAGAGCGGAGAGAGAGAGTTAAAAGAAAACGAGAAGGAGCGAGACTGAGAGCTGAGACAGGGAGTTAAAAGAGAGCAAGAAGGAGCGAGACTGAGAGCGGAGACAGGGAGTTAAAAGAGAGCGAGAAGGAGCGAGACTGAGAGCGGAGACAGAGAGTTAAAAGAGAGCGACAAGGAGCGAGACTGAGAGCGGAGACGGTGAGTTAAAAGAGAGCGAGAAGTAGCGAGACTGAGAGCGTAGACAGAGAGTTAAAAGAGAGCGAGATGGAGCGAGACTGAGAGCGGAGACAGGGTGTTAAAAGAGAGCGAGAAGGAGCGAGACTGAGAGCGGAGACGGGGAGTTAAAAGAGAGCGAGAAGGAGCGAGACTGAGAGCGGAGAGAGAGAGTTAAAAGAGAGCGAAAAGGAGCGAGTCTGAGAGGGGAGACAGAGAGTTAAAAGAGAGCGAGAAGTAGCGAGACTGAGAGCCGAGACAGGGAGTTAAAAGAGAGCTAGAAGGAGCGAGACTGAGAGCGGAGACAGGGATTTAAAAGAGAGCGAGAAGAAGCGAGACTGTGAGCGGAGACAGTGAGTTAAAAGAGAGCGAGAAGGAGCGAGACTGAGAGCGGAGACAGGGCGTTAAAAGAGAGCAAGAAGGAGCGAGACTGAGAGCGGAGACAGGGAGTCAAAAGAGAGCGAGATGGAGCGAGATTGAGAGCGGAGACATGGCGTTAAAAGAGAGCAAGAGGGAGCGAGATTGAGAGCGGAGACGGAGAGATAAAAGAGAGCGAGAAGGAGCGAGACTGAGAGCGGAGACAGGGAGTTAAAAGAGAGCGAGAAGGAGCGAGACTGAGTCCGGAGACGGAGAGTTAAAAGTGAGCGAGAAGGAGCGAGACTGAGAGCGGTGACAGAGAGTTAAAAGAGAGCGAGAAGGAGCGAGACTGAGAGCGGAGACAGGGAGTTAAAAGAGAGCGAGAAGGAGCGAGATTGAGAGCGGAGTCGGAGAGTTAAAAGAGAGCGAGAAGGAGCGAGACTGAGAGCGGAGACAGGGAGTTAAAAGAGAGCGAGATGGAGCGAGACTGAGAGCGGAGACAGGGAGTTAAAAGAGAGCGAGAAGGAGCGAGACTTTGAGCGGAGACAGGGAGTTAAATGAGAGCGAGAAGGAGTGAGACAGAGAGCGGAGAAGGAGAGTTAAATGACAGCGAGAAGGAGCGAGACTGATAACGGAGACAGGGAGTTGAAAGAGAGCGAGAAGGAACGAGACTGAGAGTGGAGACAGGGAGTTAATAGAGAGCAAGAAGTAGCGAGACTGAGAGAGGAGACGGAGATTTAAAAGAGAGCCAGAAGGAGCGAGACTGAGAGCGGAGACAGAGAGTTAAAAGAGAGCGAGAAGGAGCGAGACTGAGAGCGGAGACAGGGAGTTAGAAGAGAGCGAGATGGAGCGAGACTGGGAGCGGAGACAGAGAGTTAAAAGATAGCGAGAAGGAGCGAGACTGAGAGCGGAGACCTGGAGTTAAAGAGGGCGAGAAGGAGCGAGACTGAGAGCGGAGACAGGGAGTTAAAAGAGAGCGAGAAGGAGCGAGACTGAGAGCGGAGACAGGGAGTTAAAAGAGAGCGAGAAGGATCAAGACTGAGAGCGGTGACGGTGAGTTAAAAGAGAGCGAGAAGGAGCGAGACTGAGAGCGGAGACGGGTAGTTAAAAGAGAGCGAGAAGGAGCGAGACTGAGACCTGAGACGGGGAGTTAAAAGAGAGCAAGAAGGAGCGAGATTGAGAGCGGAGACGTGGAGTTAAAAGAGAGCGAGAAGGAGCGAGACTGAGAGCGGAGACGGGGATTTAAAAGAGAGCGAGAAGGAGCGAGACTGAGAGCGGAGACAGGGAGTTAAAAGAGAGCGAGAAGTAGCGAGACTGAGAGCGGAGACAGGGATTTAAACGAGAGCGAGAAGGATCGAGACTGAGAGCGGTGACGGAGAGTTAAAAGAGAGCGAGAAGGAGCGAGATTGAGAGCGGAGACGGGGTGTTTTAAGAGAGCGAGAAGGAGCGAGACTGAGAGCGGAGACAGGGAGTTAAAAGAGAGCGAGAAGGAGCGAGACTGAGAGCGGAGACGGGTAGTTTAAAGAGAGCGAGAAGGAGCGAGACTGAGAGCTGAGACGGAGAGTTAAAAGAGAGCAAGTTGGAGCGAGATTGAGAGCGGAGACGGAGAGTTAAAAGAGAGCGAGAAGGAGCGAGACTGAGAGCGGAGACGGGTAGTTAAAAGAGAGCGAGAAGGAGCGAGACTGAGAGCGGAGACAGGGAGTTAAAAGAGAGCGAGAAGGAGAGTGACTGAGAGCGGAGACAGGGAGTTAAAAGAGAGCGAGAAGGAGCGTGACTGAGAGCCGAGACGAGGAGTTAATAGAGAGCGAGATGGAGCGAGACTGAGTGCGGAGACAGGGAGTTAAAAGAGAGCGAGAAGGAGCGAGACTGAGAGCGGAGACAGGGAGTTAAAAGAGAGCGAGAAGGAGCGAGACTGAGAGCGGAGACGGAGAGTTAAATGATAGCGAGTTGGAGCGAGACTGAGAGTGAGACAGGGAGTTAGAAGAGAGCGAGATGGAGCGAGACTGGGAGCGGAGACAGAGAGTTAAAAGAGAGCGAGAAGGAGCGAGACTGAGAGCGGAGACCGGGAGTTAAAGGGAGCGCGAAGGAGCGAGACTGAGAGCGGAGACAGGGAGTTAAAAGAGAGCGTGAAGGAGCGAGACTGAGAGCGGAGACAGCGAGTTAAAATAGAGCGAGAAGGATCGAGACTGAGAGCGGTGACGGAGAGTTAAAAGAGAGCGAGAAGGAGCGAGATTGAGAGCGGAGACGGGGTGTTTTAAGAGAGCGAGAAGGAGCGAGACTGAGAGCGGAGACAGGGAGTTAAAAGAGAGCGAGAAGGAGCGAGACTGAGAGCGGAGACGGGTAGTTAAAAGAGAGTGAGAAGGAGCGAGACTGAGAGCTGAGACGGGGAGTTAAAAGAGAGCGAGAAGGAGCGAGATTGAGAGCGGAGAAGGAGAGTTAAATGAGAGCGAGATGGAGCGAGACTGAGAGTGGACACAGGGAGTTAAAAGAGAGCGAGAAGGAGCGAGACAGAGAGCGGAGAAGGAGAGTTAAATGAGAGCGGGAAGGAGCGAGACTGAGAGCGGACACAGGGAGTTAATAGAGAGCGAGAAGGAGCGAGAGAGAGAGCGGAGAAGGAGAGTTAAAAGAGACCGAGAAGGAGCGAGAATGAGAGCAGAGACGAAGAGTTAAAAGAGAGCGAGAAGGAGCGAGACTGAGAGCGGAGACGGGGAGTTAAAAGAGAGCGCGAAGGAGCGAGACTGAGAGCTGAGACAGGGAGTTAAAAGAGAGCCAGAAGGAGCGAGACAGAGAGCGGAGAAGGTGAGTTAACAGAGAGCGAGAAGTACGAGACTGAGAGCGGAGACAGACAGTTAAAAGAGAGCGAGAAGGAGCGAGACTGAGAGCGGAGACGGGTAGATAAAGGGAACGAGAAGGAGCGAGACTGAGAGCTGAGACGGGGAGTTAAAAGAGAGCGAGAAGGAGCGAGATTGAGAGCGGAGAAGGAGAGTTAAATGAGAGCGAGAAGGAGCGAGACTGAGAGCGGACACAGGGAGTTAAAAGAGAGCGAGAAGGAGCGAGACAGAGAGCGGAGAAGGAGAGTTAAATGAGAGCGGGAAGGAGCGAGACTGAGAGCGGACACAGGGAGTTAATAGAGAGCGAGAAGGAGCGAGACAGAGAGCGGAGAAGGAGAGTTAAAAGAGACCGAGAAGGAGCGAGAATGAGAGCAGAGACAGGGAGTTAAAAGAGAGCCAGAAGGAGCGAGACAGAGAGCGGAGAAGGCGAGTTAACAGAGAGCGAGAAGTACGAGACTGAGAGCGGAGACAGACAGTTAAAGGAGAGTGAGAAGGAGCGAGAGTGAGAGTGGAGACGGAGAGTTAAAAGAGAGCGAGAAGGAGCTAGACTGAGAGCGGAGACAGGGAGTTAGAAGAGAGCGAGATGGAGCGAGACTGGGAGCGGAGACAGAGAGTTAAAAGAGAGCGAGAAGGAGCGAGACTGAGAGCGGAGACCTGGAGTTAAAGAGAGCGAGAAGGAGCGAGACTGAGAGCGGAGACAGGGAGTTAAAAGAGAGCGAGAAGGAGCGAGACTGAGAGCGGAGACAGGGAGTTAAAAGAGAGCGAGAAGGATCAAGACTGAGAGCGGTGACGGTGAGTTAAAAGAGAGCGAGAAGGAGTGAGATTGAGAGCGGAGACGGTGTGTTTTAAGAGAGTGAGAAAGAGCGAGACTGAGAGCGGAGACTGGGAGTTAAAAGAGAGCGAGAAGGAGCGAGACTGAAAGCGGAGACGGGTAGTTAAAAGAGAGCGAGAAGGAGCGAGACTGAGACCTGAGACGGGGAGTTAAAAGAGAGCAAGAAGGAGCGAGATTGAGAGCGGAGACGGAGAGTTAAAAGAGAGCGAGAAGGAGCGAGACTGAGAGCGGAGACGGGGATTTAAAAGAGAGCGAGAAGGAGCGAGACTGAGAGCGTAGACAGGGATTTAAAAGAGAGCGAGAAGTAGCGAGACTGAGAGCGGAGACAGGGAGTTAAAAGAGAGCGAGATGGAGCGAGACTGAGAGCGGAGACGGGTAGTTAAAAGAGAGCGAGAAGGAGCGAGACTGAGAGCTGAGACGGAGAGTTAAAAGAGAGCAAGATGGAGCGAGATTGAGAGCGGAGACGGAGAGTTAAAAGAGAGCGAGAAGGAGCGAGACTGAGAGCGGAGACGGGTAGTTAAAAGAGAGCGAGAAGGAGCGAAACTGAGAGCGGAGACAGGGAGTTAAATGAGAGCGAGAAGGAGAGTGACTGAAAGCGGACACAGGGAGTTAAAAGAGAGCGAGAAGGAGCGTGACTGAGAGCCGAGACGAGGAGTTAAAAGAGAGCGAGAAGGAGCGAGATTGAAAGCGGAGACGGGGTGTTTTAAGAGAGCGAGAAGGAGCGAGACTGAGAGCGGAGACAGGGAGTTAAAAGAGAGCGAGATGGAGCGAGACTGAGAGCGGAGACGGGTAGTTAAAAGAGAGCGAGAAGGAGCGAGACTGAGAGCTGAGACGGAGAGTTAAAAGAGAGCAAGATGGAGCGAGATTGAGAGCGGAGACGGAGAGTTAAAAGAGAGCGAGAAGGAGCGAGACTGAGAGCGGAGACGGGTAGTTAAAAGAGAGCGAGAAGGAGCGAAACTGAGAGCGGAGACAGGGAGTTAAATGAGAGCGAGAAGGAGAGTGACTGAAAGCGGACACAGGGAGTTAAAAGAGAGCGAGAAGGAGCGTGACTGAGAGCCGAGACGAGGAGTTAATAGAGAGCGAGAAGGAGCGAGACTGAGTGCGGAGACAGGGAGTTAAAAGAGAGCGAGAAGGAGCGAGACTGAGAGCGGAGACAGGGAGTTAAACGAGTGCGAGAAGGAGAGAGACTGAGAGCCGAGACATGGAGTTAAAAGAGAGCGAGAAGGAGCGAGACTGAGAGCGGAGACGGAGAGTTAAAAGGCAGCGAGAAGGAGCGAGACTGAGAGCGGAGACATGGAGTTAAAAGAGAGCGAGAAGGAGCGAGACTGAGAGCGGAGACAGAGAGTAAAACGAGAGCGAGACGGAGCGAGACTGAGAGCGGAGACGGAGAGTTAAAAGAGAGCGAGAAGGAGCGAAACTGAGAGCGGAGACAGGGAGTTAAAAGAGAGCGAGAAGGAGCGAGACTGAGAGCGGAGACGGAGAGTAAAAAGAGAGAAAGTTGGAGCGAGACTGAGAGCGGTGACAGAGAGTTAAATGAGAGCGAGAAGGAGCGAGACTGAGAGTGAGACAGGGAGTTAGAAGAGAGCGAGATGGAGCGAGACTGGGAGCGGAGACAGAGAGTTAAAAGAGAGCGAGAAGGAGCGAGACTGAGAGCGGTGACCGGGAGTTAAAGAGAGCGCGAAGGAGCGAGACTGAGAGCGGAGACAGGGAGTTAAAAGAGAGCAAGATGGAGCGAGACTGGGAGCGGAGACAGCGAGTTAAAATAGAGCGAGAAGGATCGAGACTGAGAGCGGTGACGGAGAGTTAAAAGAGAGCGAGAAGGAGCGAGATTGAGAGCGGAGACGGGGTGTTTTAAGAGAGCGAGAAGGAACGAGACTGAGAGTGGAGACAGGGAGTTAAATGAGAGCGAGAAGGAGCGAGACTGAGAGCGGAGACGGGTAGTTAAAAGAGAGCGAGAAGGAGCGAGACTGAGAGCTGAGACGGGGAGTTAAAAGAGAGCGAGAAGGAGCGATATTGAGAGCGGAGAAGGAGAGTTAAATGAGAGCGAGAAGGAGCGAGACTGAGAGCGGACACAGGGAGTTAAAAGAGAGCGAGAAGGAGCGAGACAGAGAGCGGAGAAGGAGAGTTAAATGAGAGCGGGAAGTAGCGAGACTGAGAGCGGACACAGGGAGTTAACAGAGAGCGAGAAGGAGCGAGACAGAGAGCGGAGAAGGAGAGTTAAAAGAGACCGAGAAGGAGCGAGAATGAGAGCAGAGGCGAAGAGTTAAAAGAGAGCGAGAAGGAGCGAGACTGAGAGCGGAGACGGGGAGTTAAAAGAGAGCGCGAAGGAGCGAGACTGAGAGCTGAGACAGGGAGTTAAAAGAGAGCCAGAAGGAGCGAGACAGAGAGCGGAGAAGGCGAGTTAACAGAGAGCGAGAAGTACGAGACTGAGAGCGGAGACAGACAGTTAAAAGAGAGCGAGAAGGAGCGAGAGTGAGAGTGGAGACGGAGAGTTAAAAGAGAGCGAGAAGGAGCTAGACTGAGAGCGGAGATGGAGATTTAAAAGAGAGCGAGAACGAACGAGACTGAGAGCGGAGACGGTGAGTTAAAAGAGCACGAGACGCAGCGAGTCTGAGAGCGGAGACATGGAGTTAAAATAGAGCGATATGGAGCGAGACTGAGAGCGGAGACAGGGAGTTAAACGAGAGCATGAAGGAGCGAGACTGAGGGCGGAGACGGGGAGTTAAAAGAGCATGTGACGCAGCGAGTCTGAGAGCGGAGACAGAGAGTGAAAAGAGAGCGAGAAGGAGCGAGACTGAGAGCGGAGACAGGGAATTAAAAGAGAGCGAGAAGGAGCGAGACTGAGAGCGGAGTCGGAGAGTTAAAAGAGAGCGATAAGGACCGAGACAGAAAGCGGAGACAGGGAGTTAAAAGAGAGCGAGATGGAGCGAGACTGAGAGCGGAGACAGGGAGTTAAAAGAGAGCGAGAAGGAGCGAGACTGAGAGCGTAGACAGGGAGTTAAAAGAGAGTGAGAAGGAGCGAGACAGAGAGCGGAGAAGGAGAGTTAAAAGAGAGCGAGAAGGAGCATGACTGAGAGCGGTGACGGGGAGTTAAAAGAGAGCGAGAACGAGCGAGACTGAGAGCAGAGAAGGAGAGTTAAAAGAGAGCGAGAAGGAGCGAGAGTGAGAGCGGAGAAGGAGAGTTAAATGAGAGCGGGAAGGAGCGAGACTGAGAGCGGACACAGGGAGTTAATAGAGAGCGAGAAGGAGCGAGACAGAGAGCGGAGAAGGAGTGTTAAATGAGAGCGAGAAGGAGCGAGACTGAGAGCGGAGACAGGGAGTTAAAAGAGATCGAGAAGGAGCGAGACTGAGAGCGGAGACGGAGAGTTAAAAGAGAGCCAGATGGAGCGAGAATGAGAGCGGGGACGGGGAGTTAAAAGAGAGCGAGAAGGAGCGAGACTGAGAGCGGAGACGAAGTGTTAAAAGAGAGTGAGAAGGAGCGAGACAGAGAGCGGAGACGGAGAGTTAAAAGAGAGCGAGAAGGAGCGAGACTGAGAGCGGAGACGGGGAGTTAAAAGAGAGCGCGAAGGAGCGAGACTGAGTGCTGAGACAGGGAGTTAAAAGAGAGCGAGAAGGAGCGAGACAGAGAGCGGAGAAGGAGAGTTAACAGAGAGCGAGAAGTACGAGACTGAGAGCGGAGACAGACAGTTAAAAGAGAGCGAGAAGGAGCTAGACTGAGAGCGGAGACAGGGAGTTAAAAGAGAGCGAGAAGGATCAAGACTGAGAGCGGTGACGGTGAGTTAACAGAGAGCGAGAAGGAGCGAGATTGAGAGTGGAGGCGGTGTGTTTTAAGAGAGTGAGAAAGAGCGAGACTGAGAGCGGAGACAGGGAGATAAAAGAGAGCGAGAAGGAGCGAGACTGAGAGCGGAGACGGGTAGTTAAAAGAGAGCGAGAAGGAGCGAGACTGAGACCTGAGACGGGGAGTTAAAAGAGAGCAAGAAGGAGCGAGATTGAGAGCGGAGACGGAGAGTTAAAAGAGAGCGAGAAGGAGCGAGACTGAGAGCGGAGACGGGTAGTTAAAAGAGAGCGAGAAGGAGCGAGACTGAGAGCTGAGACGGGGAGTTAAAAGAGAGCGAGAAGGAGCGAGATTGAGAGCGGAGAAGGAGAGTTAAATGAGAGCGAGAAGGAGCGAGACTGAGAGCGGACACAGGGAGTTAAAAGAGAGCGAGAAGGAGCGAGACAGAGAGCGGAGAAGGAGAGTTAAATGAGAGCGGGAAGGAGCGAGACTGAGAGCGGACACAGGGAGTTAATAGAGAGCGAGAAGGAGCGAGAGAGAGAGCGGAGAAGGAGAGTTAAAAGAGACCGAGAAGGAGCGAGAATGAGAGCAGAGACGAAGAGTTAAAAGAGAGCGAGAAGGAGCGAGACTGAGAGCGGAGACGGGGAGTTAAAAGAGAGCGCGAAGGAGCGAGATTGAGAGCTGAGACAGGGAGTTAAAAGAGAGCCAGAAGGAGCGAGACAGAGAGCGGAGAAGGTGAGTTAACAGAGAGCGAGAAGTACGAGACTGAGAGCGGAGACAGACAGTTAAAAGAGAGCGAGAAGGAGCGAGACTGAGAGCGGAGACGGGTAGTTAAAAGAGAGCGAGAAGGAGCGAGACTGAGAGCTGAGACGGGGAGTTAAAAGAGAGCGAGAAGGAGCGAGATTGAGAGCGGAGAAGGAGAGTTAAATGAGAGCGAGAAGGAGCGAGACTGAGAGCGGACACAGGGAGTTAAAAGAGAGCGAGAAGGAGCGAGACAGAGAGCGGAGAAGGAGAGTTAAATGAGAGCGGGAAGGAGCGAGACTGAGAGCGGACACAGGGAGTTTATAGAGAGCGAGAAGGAGCGAGACAGAGAGCGGAGAAGGAGAGTTAAAAGAGACCGAGAAGGAGCGAGAATGAGAGCAGAGACAGGGAGTTAAAAGAGAGCCAGAAGGAGCGAGACAGAGAGCGGAGAAGGCGAGTTAACAGAGAGCGAGAAGTACGAGACTGAGAGCGGAGACAGACAGATAAAGGAGAGTGAGAAGGAGCGAGAGTGAGAGTGGAGACGGAGAGTTAAAAGAGAGCGAGAAGGAGCTAGACTGAGAGCGGAGATGGAGAGTTAAAAGAGAGCGAGAACGAGCGAGACTGAGAGCGGAGACGGTGAGTTAAAAGAGCACGAGACGCAGCGAGTCTGAGAGCGGAGACATGGAGTTAAAATAGAGCGATATGGAGCGAGACTGAGAGCGGAGACGGGGAGTGAAAAGAGAGCGAGAAGGAGCGAGACTGAGAGCGGAGACAGGGAGTTAATAGAGAGCGAGAAGGAGCGTGACTGAGACCGGAGACGGAGAGTTAAAAGAGAGCGAGAAGGAGCGAGACTGAGAGCGGAGACAGGGAGTTAAAAGAGAGCGAGAAGGAGCGAGACTGAGTCCGGAGACGGAGAGTTAAAAGTGAGCGAGAAGGAGCGAGACTGAGAGCGGAGACAGGGAGTTAGAAGAGAACGAGATGGAGCGAGACTGGGAGCGGAGACAGAGAGTTAAAAGAGAGCGAGAAGGAGCGAGACTGAGAGCGGAGACCTGGAGTTAAAGAGAGCGAGAAGGAGCGAGACAGAGAGCGGAGACAGGGAGTTAAAAGAGAGCGAGAAGGAGCGAGACTGAGAGCGGAGACAGGGAGTTAAAAGAGAGCGAGAAGGATCAAGACTGAGAGCGGTGACGGTGAGTTAAAAGAGAGCGAGATGGAGCGAGATTGAGAGAGGAGACGGTGTGTTTTAAGAGAGTGAGAAAGAGCGAGACTGAGAGCGGAGACTGGGAGTTAAAAGAGAGCGAGAAGGAGCGAGACTGAGAGCGGAGACGGGTAGTTAAAAGAGAGCGAGAAGGAGCGAGACTGAGACCTGAGACGGGGAGTTAAAAGAGAGCAAGAAGGAGCGAGATTGAGAGCGGAGACGGAGAGTTAAAAGAGAGCGAGAAGGAGCGAGACTGAGAGCGGAGACGGGGATTTAAAAGAGAGCGAGAAGGAGCGAGACTGAGAGCGGAGACAGGGATTTAAAAGAGAGCGAGAAGTAGCGAGACTGAGAGCGGAGACAGGTAGTTAAAAGAGAGCGAGAAGGAGCGAGACTGAGAGCGGAGACAGGGAGTTAAATGAGAGCGAGAAGGAGAGTGACTGAGAGCGGAGACAGGGAGTTAAAAGAGAGCGAGACGGAGCGTGACTGAGAGCCAAGACGAGGAGTTAATAGAGAGCGAGAAGGAGCAAGACTGAGTGCGGAGACAGGGAGTTAATAGAGAGCGAGAAGGAGCGAGACTGAGAGCGGAGACAGGGAGTTAAACGAGAGCGAGAAGGAGAGAGACTGAGAGCCGAGACATGGAGTTAAAAGAGAGCGAGAAGGAGCGAGACTGAGAGCGGAGACGGAGAGTTAAAAGGCAGCGAGAAGGAGCGAGACTGAGAGCGGAGACATGGAGTTAAAAGAGAGCGAGAAGGAGCGAGACTGAGAGCGGAGACAGAGATTAAAACGAGAGCGAGACGGAGCGAGACTGAGAGCGTAGACGGAGAGTTAAAAGAGAGCGAGAAGGAGCGAGACTGAGAGCGGAGACAGGGAGTTAAAAGAGAGCGAGAATGAGCTAGACTGAGAGCGGAGACGGAGAGTAAAAAGAGAGCGAGTTGGAGCGAGACTGAGAGAGGTGACAGAGAGTTAAATGAGAGCGAGAAGGAGCGAGACTGAGAGTGAGACAGGGAGTTAGAAGAGAGCGAGATGGAGCGAGACTGGGAGCGGAGACAGAGAGTTAAAAGAGAGCGAGAAGGAGCGAGACTGAGAGCGGAGACCGGGAGTTAAAGAGAGCGCGAAGGAGCGAGACTGAGAGCGGAGACAGGGAGTTAAAAGAGAGCGAGAAGGAGCGAGACTGAGAGCGGAGACAGCGAGTTAAAATAGAGCGAGAAGGATCGAGACTGAGAGCGGTGACGGAGAGTTAAAAGAGAGCGAGAAGGAGCGAGATTGAGAGCGGAGACGGGGTGTTTTAAGAGAGCGAGAAGGAGCGAGACTGAGAGCGGAGACAGGGAGTTAAAAGAGAGCGAGAAGGAGCGAGACTGAGAGCGGAGACGGGTAGTTAAAAGAGAGCAAGAAGGAGCGAGACTGAGAGCTGAGACGGGGAGTTAAAAGAGAGCGAGAAGGAGCGAGACTGAGAGCTGAGACAGGTAGTTAATAGAGAGCCAGAAGGAGCGAGACAGAGAGCGGAGAAGGCGAGTTATCAGAGAGCGAGAAGTACGAGACTGAGAGCGGAGACAGACAGTTAAAAGAGAGCGAGATGGAGCGAGACTGAGAGCGGAGACGGGTAGTTTAAAGAGAGCGAGAAGGAGCGAGACTGAGAGCTGAGACGGGGAGTTAAAAGAGAGCGAGAAGGAGCGAGATTGAGAGCGGAGAAGGAGAGTTAAATGAGAGCGAGAAGGAGCGAGACTGAGAGCGGACACAGGGAGTTAAAAGAGAGCGAGAAGGAGCGAGACAGAGAGCGGAGAAGGAGAGTTAAATGAGAGCGGGAAGGAGCGAGACTGAGAGCGGACACAGGGAGTTAATAGAGAGCGAGAAGGAGCGAGAGAGAGAGCGGAGAAGGAGAGTTAAAAGAGACCGAGAAGGAGCGAGAATGAGAGCAGAGACGAAGAGTTAAAAGAGAGCGAGAAGGAGCGAGACTGAGAGCGGAGACGGGGAGTTAAAAGAGAGCGCGAAGGAGCGAGACTGAGAGCTGAGACAGGGAGTTAAAAGAGAGCCAGAAGGAGCGAGACAGAGAGCGGAGAAGGCGAGTTAACAGAGAGCGAGAAGTACGAGACTGAGAGCGGAGACAGACAGTAAAACGAGAGCGAGAAGGAGCGAGAGTGAGAGTGGAGACGGAGAGTTAAAAGAGAGCGAGAAGGAGCTAGACTGAGAGCGGAGATGGAGTGTTAAAAGAGAGCGAGAACGAGCGAGACTGAGCGCGGAGACGGTGAGTTAAAAGAGCACGAGACGCAGCGAGTCTGAGAGCGTAGACATGGAGTTAAAATAGAGCGATATGGAGCGAGACTGAGAGCGGAGACAGGGAGTTAAACGAGAGCATGAAGGAGCGAGACTGAGGGCGGAGACGGGGAGTTAAAAGAGCATGTGACGCAGCAAGTCTGAGAGCGGAGACAGAGAGTGAAAAGAGAGCGAGATGGAGCGAGACTGAGAGCGGAGACAGGGAATTAAAAGAGAGCGAGAAGGAGCGAGACTGAGAGCGGAGACAGGGAGTTAAAAGAGAGCGAGAAGGAGCGAGACTGAGAGCGGAGTCGGAGAGTTAAAAGAGAGCGATAAGAACCGAGACAGAAAGCGGAGACAGGGAGTTAAAAGTGAGCGAGATGGAGCGAGACTGAGAGCGGAGACAGGGAGTTAAAAGAGAGCGAGAAGGAGCGAGACTGAGAGCGTAGACAGGGAGTTAAAAGAGAGCGAGAAGGAGCGAGACAGAGAGCGGAGAAGGAGAGTTAAAAGAGAGCGAGAAGGAGCGAGACTGATAGCGGAGACAGGGAGTTAAAAGAGAGCGAGAAGGAACGAGACTGAGAGTGGAGACAGGGAGTTAAAAGAGTGCAAGAAGGAGTGAGACTGAGAGCGGAGACAGAGAGTTAAAAGAGAGCGAGAAGGAGCGAGACTGAGAGCGGAGACGGGGACTTAAAAGTGAGCGAGAAGGAGCAAGACTGACAGCGGAGAAGGAGAGTTAAATGAGAGCAAGAAGGAGTGTGACGGAGAGCGGAGACGGGGAGTTAAAAGAGAGCGAGAACGAGCGAGACTGAGAGCAGAGAAGGAGAGTTAAAAGAGAGCGAGAAGGAGCGAGAGTGAGAGCGGAGAATGAGAGTTAAATGAGAGCGGGAAGGAGCGAGACTGAGAGCGGACACAGGGAGTTAATAGAGAGCGAGAAGGAGCGAGACAGAGAGCGGAGAAGGAGTGTTAAATAAGAGCGAGAAGGAGCGAGACTGAGAGCGGAGACAGGGAGTTAAAAGAGATCGAGAAGGAGCGAGACTGAGAGCGGAGACGGAGAGTTAAAAGAGAGCCAGATGGAGCGAGAATGAGAGCGGGGACGGGGAGTTAAAAGAGAGCGAGAAGGAGCGAGACTGAGAGCGGAGACGAAGTGTTAAATGAGAGCGAGAAGGAGCGAGACAGAGAGTGGAGAAGGAGAGTTAAAAGAGAGCGAGAAGGAGCGAGACTGAGAGCGGAGACGGGGAGTTAAAAGAGAGCGCGAAGGAGCGAGACTGAGAGCTGAGACAGGGAGTTAAAAGAGAGCGAGAAGGAACGAGACAGAGAGCGGAGAAGGAGAGTTAACAGAGAGCGAGAAGTACGAGACTGAGAGCGGAGACAGACAGTTAAAAGAGAGCGAGAAGGAGCTAGACTGAGAGCGGAGATGGAGAGTTAAAAGAGAGCGAGAACGAGCGAGACTGAGAGCGGAGACGGTGAGTTAAAAGAGCACGAGACGCAGCGAGTCTGAGAGCGGAGACATGGAGTTAAAATAGAGCGATAAGGAGCGAGACTGAGAGCGGAGACAGGGAGTTAAACGAGAGCATGAAGGAGCGAGACTGAGGGCGGAGACGGGGAGTTAAAAGAGCATGAGACGCAGCGAGTCTGAGAGCGGAGACAGGGAGTTAAAATAGAGCGAGAAAGAGCGAGACTGAGAGCTGAGACAGGGAGTTAAAAGAGAGCGAGAAGCAGCGAGACTGAGAGCGGAGACGGAGAGTTAAAAGAGAGCGAGAAGGAGCCAGACTGAGAGCGGAGATGGAGAGTTAAAAGAGAGCGAGAACGAGCGAGACTGAGAGCGGAGACGGAGAGTTAAAAGAGCATGAGACGCAGCGAGTCTGAGAGCGGAGACAGGGAGATAAAATAGAGCGAGATGGAGCGAGACTGAGAGCGGAGACAGAGAGTTAAAAGAGAGCGAGAAGCATCGAGACTGAGAGCGGAGACGGAGAGTTAAAAGAGAGCGAGAAGGAGCGAGACTGAGAGCGGAGACAGAGAGTTAAAAGAGAGCGAGAAGGAGCGAGACTGAGTGCGGAGACAGCGAGTTAAAATAGAGCGAGAAGGAGTGAGACTGAGAGCGGAGACAGAGAGTTAAAAGAGAGCGAGAAGGAGCGAGACTGAGAGCAGAGACTGCGAGTTAAAAGAGAGCGAGATGGAGCGAGACTGAGAGCGGAGACAGAGAGTTAAAAGAGAGAGAGAAGTAGGGAGAGTGAGAGCGGAGACGGAGAGATAAAAGAGAGCTAGAAGGATCAAGACTGAGAGCGGAGACGGGGAGTCAAAAGAGAGCGAGAAGGACAGAGACTGAGAGCTGAGATGAGGAGTAAAAAGAGAGTGAGAAGGAGCGAGACTGAGAGCGGAGAAGGGGAGATAAAAGAGAGCGAGAAGGAGCGAGACTGAGACCGTCGACTGGGAGTTAAAAGAGAGCGAGAAGGAGCGAGACTGAGAGCGGAGATGAGGAGTCAAAAGAGAGCAGGAAGGAGTGAGACTGAGAGCGGCGACGGGGAGTTAAAAGAGAGCGAGAAGGAGCGAGACTGAGAGTGGAGACAGAGAGTTAAAAGAGAGGGAGAAGGAGCGAGACTGAGAGCGGAGACAGAGAGTTAAAAGAGAGCGAGAAGGAGCAAGACTGAGAGCGGAGACAGTGAGTTAAAAGAGAGAGAAAAGTAGGGAGAGTGAGAGCGGAGACGGAGAGATAAAAGAGAGCTAGAAGGATCAAGACTGAGAGCGGAGACGGGGAGTCAAAAGAGAGCGAGAAGGACAGAGACTGAGAGCTGAGATGAGGAGTAAAAAGAGAGTGAGAAGGAGCGAGACTGAGAGCGGAGAAGGGGAGATAAAAGAGAGCGAGAAGGAGCGAGACTGAGACCGTCGACTGGGAGTTAAAAGAGAGCGAGAAGGAGCGAGACTGAGAGCGGAGATGAGGAGTCAAAAGAGAGCAGGAAGGAGTGAGACTGAGAGCGGCGACGGGGAGTTAAAAGAGAGCGAGAAGGAGCGAGACTGAGAGTGGAGACAGAGAGTTAAAAGAGAGCGAGAAGGAGCGAGACTGAGAGCGGAGACAGAGAGTTAAAAGAGAGCGAGAAGGAGCAAGACTGAGAGCGGAGACAGAGAGTTAAAAGAGAGCAAGAATGAGCGAGACTGAGAGCGGAGACGGGGTGTTAAAAGAGAACGAGAAGGAGCGAGACAGAGCACGGAGACAGGGAGTTAAAAGAGATCTAGAAGGAGTGAGACTGTGAGCGGAGACGGAGAGTTAAAAGAGAGCGAGAAGCGGCGAGACTTAGAGCGGAGACAGGGAGTTAAAAGAAAGCGGGAAGGAGCGAGACTGAGAGCGGAGACAGAGAGTTAAAAGACATCGAGAAGGAGCGAGACTGAGAGCGGAGACGGGGAGTTAAAAGAGAGCGAGAAGGATCGAGACCGAGAGCGGTGACGGAGAGTTAAAAGAGAGCGAGAAGGAGCGAGATTGAGAGCGGAGACGGGGTGTTTTAAGAGAGCGAGAAGGAGCGAGACTGAGAGCGTAGACAGGGAGTTAAAAGAGAGCGAGATGGAGCGAGACTGAGAGCGGAGACGGGTAGTTAAAAGAGAGCGAGAAGGAGCGAGACTGAGAGCTGAGACAGGGAGTTAAAAGAGAGCAATAAGGAGAGAGACTAAGAGAGCGGAGACGGAGACTTAAAAGAGAGCGAGAAGGAGCGAGACTGAGAGCGGAGACGGGGATTTAAAAGAGAGCGAGAAGGAGCGAGACTGACAGCGGAGACAGGGAGTTAAAAGAGAGCGAGAAGGAGAGTGACTGAGAGCGGAGACAGGGAGTTAAAAGAGAGCGAGAAGGAGCGTGACTGAGAGCCGAGACGGGGAGTAATAGAGAGCGAGAAGGAGCGAGACTGAGAGCGGAGACAGGGAGTTAAACGAGAGCGAGAAGGAGCGAGACTGAGAGTTGAGACGGAGAGTTAAAAGAGACCGAGAAGAAGCGAGACTGAGTGCGGAGACAGGGAGTTAGAAGAGAGCGAGAAGGAGCGAGACTGGGAGCGGAGACAGAGAGTTTAAAGAGAGCGAGATGGAGCCAGACTGAGAGCGGAGACAGAGAGTTAAAAGTGAGCGAGACGGAGCGAGAGTTAGAGCGGGAACAGAGAGTTAAAAGAGAGCGAGAAGGAGCGAGACTGAGAGCGGAGACAGGGAGTTAGAAGAGAGCGAGATGGAGCGAGACTGGGAGCGGAGACAGAGAGTTAAAAGAGAGCGAGAAGGAGCCAGACTGAGAGCGGAGACAGGGAGTTCGAAGAGAGCGAGATGGAGCGAGACTGGGAGCGGAGACAGAGAGTTAAAAGAGAGCGTGAAGGAGCGAGTTGAGAGCGGAGACCGGGAGTTAAAGAGAGCGAGAAGGAGCGAGACTGAGAGCGGAGACAGGGAGTTAAAAGAGAGCGAGAAGGAGCGAGACTGAGAGCGGAGACAGGGAGTTAAAAGAGAGCGAGAAGGATCGAGACTGAGTGCGGTTACGGAGAATTAAAAGAGAGCGAGAAGGAGAGTGACTGAGAGCGGAGATGAGGAGTAAAAAGAGAGTGAGAAGGAGCGAGACTGAGAGCGGAGAAGGGGAGATAAAAGAGAGCGAGAAGGAGCGAGACTGAGACCGTCGACTGGGAGTTAAAAGAGAGCGAGAAGGAGCGAGACTGAGAGCGGAGATGAGGAGTCAAAAGAGAGCAGGAAGGAGTGAGACTGAGAGCGGCGACGGGGAGTTAAAAGAGAGCGAGAAGGAGCGAGACTGAGAGTGGAGACAGAGAGTTAAAAGAGAGCGAGAAGGAGCGAGACTGAGAGCGGAGACAGAGAGTTAAAAGAGAGCGAGAAGGAGCAAGACTGAGAGCGGAGACAGAGAGTTAAAAGAGAGCAAGAATGAGCGAGACTGAGAGCGGAGACGGGGTGTTAAAAGAGAACGAGAAGGAGCGAGACAGAGCACGGAGACAGGGAGTTAAAAGAGATCTAGAAGGAGTGAGACTGTGAGCGGAGACGGAGAGTTAAAAGAGAGCGAGAAGCGGCGAGACTTAGAGCGGAGACAGGGAGTTAAAAGAAAGCGGGAAGGAGCGAGACTGAGAGCGGAGACAGAGAGTTAAAAGACATCGAGAAGGAGCGAGACTGAGAGCGGAGACGGGGAGTTAAAAGAGAGCGAGAAGGATCGAGACCGAGAGCGGTGACGGAGAGTTAAAAGAGAGCGAGAAGGAGCGAGATTGAGAGCGGAGACGGGGTGTTTTAAGAGAGCGAGAAGGAGCGAGACTGAGAGCGTAGACAGGGAGTTAAAAGAGAGCGAGATGGAGCGAGACTGAGAGCGGAGACGGGTAGTTAAAAGAGAGCGAGAAGGAGCGAGACTGAGAGCTGAGACAGGGAGTTAAAAGAGAGCAAGAAGGAGAGAGACTAAGAGAGCGGAGACGGAGACTTAAAAGAGAGCGAGAAGGAGCGAGACTGAGAGCGGAGACGGGGATTTAAAAGAGAGCGAGAAGGAGCGAGACTGACAGCGGAGACAGGGAGTTAAAAGAGAGCGAGAAGGAGAGTGACTGAGAGCGGAGACAGGGAGTTAAAAGAGAGCGAGAAGGAGCGTGACTGAGAGCCGAGACGGGGAGTAATAGAGAGCGAGAAGGAGCGAGACTGAGAGCGGAGACAGGGAGTTAAACGAGAGCGAGAAGGAGCGAGACTGAGAGTTGAGACGGAGAGTTAAAAGAGACCGAGAAGAAGCGAGACTGAGTGCGGAGACAGGGAGTTAGAAGAGAGCGAGAAGGAGCGAGACTGGGAGCGGAGACAGAGAGTTTAAAGAGAGCGAGATGGAGCCAGACTGAGAGCGGAGACAGAGAGTTAAAAGTGAGCGAGACGGAGAGAGAGTTAGAGCGGGAACAGAGAGTTAAAAGAGAGCGAGAAGGAGCGAGACTGAGAGCGGAGACAGGGAGTTAGAAGAGAGCGAGATGGAGCGAGACTGGGAGCGGAGACAGAGAGTTAAAAGAGAGCGAGAAGGAGCCAGACTGACTTCGGAGATGGAGAGTTAAAAGAGAGCGAGAACGAGCGAGACTGAGAGCGGAGACGGAGAGTTAAAAGAGCATGAGACGCAGCGAGTCTGAGAGCGGAGACAGGGAGATAAAATAGAGCGAGATGGAGCCAGACTGAGAGCGGAGACAGAGAGTTAAAAGAGAGCGAGAAGCATCGAGACTGAGAGCGGAGACGGAGAGTTAAAACAGAGCGAGAAGTAGCGAGACTGAGAGCGGAGACAGAGAGTTAAAAGAGAGCGAGAAGGAGCGAGACTGAGTGCGGAGACAGCGAGTTAAAATAGAGCGAGAAGGAGTGAGACTGAGAGCGGAGACAGAGAGTTAAAAGAGAGCGAGAAGGAGCGAGACTGAGAGCGGAGACTGCGAGTTAAAAGAGAGCGAGATGGAGCGAGACTGAGAGCGGAGACTGCGAGTTAAAAGAGAGCGAGATGGAGCGAGACTGAGAGCGGAGACAGAGAGTTAAAAGAGAGAGAGAAGTAGGGAGAGTGAGAGCGGAGACGGAGAGATAAAAGAGAGCTAGAAGGATCAAGACTGAGAGCGGAGACGGGGAGTCAAAAGAGAGCGAGAAGGACAGAGACTGAGAGCTGAGATGAGGAGTAAAAAGAGAGTGAGAAGGAGCGAGACTGAGAGCGGAGAAGGGGAGATAAAAGAGAGCGAGAAGGAGCGAGACTGAGACCGTCGACTGGGAGTTAAAAGAGAGCGAGAAGGAGCGAGACTGAGAGCGGAGATGAGGAGTCAAAAGAGAGCAGGAAGGAGTGAGACTGAGAGCGGCGACGGGGAGTTAAAAGAGAGCGAGAAGGAGCGAGACTGAGAGTGGAGACAGAGAGTTAAAAGAGAGCGAGAAGGAGCGAGACTGAGAGCGGAGACAGAGAGTTAAAAGAGAGCGAGAAGGAGCAAGACTGAGAGCGGAGACAGAGAGTTAAAAGAGAGAGAGAAGTAGGGAGAGTGAGAGCGGAGACGGAGAGATAAAAGAGAGCTGGAAGGACCAAGACTGAGAGCGGAGACGGGGAGTCAAAAGAGAGCGAGAAGGACAGAGACTGAGAGCTGAGATGAGGAGTAAAAAGAGAGTGAGAAGGAGCGAGACTGTGAGCGGAGAAGGGGAGATAAAAGAGAGCGAGAAGGAGCGAGACTGAGACCGTCGACTGGGAGTTAAAAGAGAGCGAGAAGGATCGAGACCGAGAGCGGTGACGGAGAGTTAAAAGAGAGCGAGAAGGAGCGAGATTGAGAGCGGAGACGGGGTGTTTTAAGAGAGCGAGAAGGAGCGAGACTGAGAGCGTAGACAGGGAGTTAAAAGAGAGCGAGATGGAGCGAGACTGAGAGCGGAGACGGGTAGTTAAAAGAGAGCGAGAAGGAGCGAGACTGAGAGCTGAGACAGGGAGTTAAAAGAGAGCAAGAAGGAGAGAGACTAAGAGAGCGGAGACGGAGACTTAAAAGAGAGCGAGAAGGAGCGAGACTGAGAGCGGAGACGGAGAGTTAAAAGAGAGCGAGAAGGAGCGAGACTGAGAGCGGAGACAGAGAGTTAAAAGAGAGCGAGAAGGAGCGAGACTGAGTGCGGAGACAGCGAGTTAAAATAGAGCGAGAAGGAGTGAGACTGAGAGCGGAGACAGAGAGTTAAAAGAGAGCGAGAAGGAGCGAGACTGAGAGCAGAGACTGCGAGTTAAAAGAGAGCGAGATGGAGCGAGACTGAGAGCGGAGACAGAGAGTTAAAAGAGAGAGAGAAGTAGGGAGAGTGAGAGCGGAGACGGAGAGATAAAAGAGAGCTAGAAGGATCAAGACTGAGAGCGGAGACGGGGAGTCAAAAGAGAGCGAGAAGGACAGAGACTGAGAGCTGAGATGAGGAGTAAAAAGAGAGTGAGAAGGAGCGAGACTGAGAGCGGAGAAGGGGAGATAAAAGAGAGCGAGAAGGAGCGAGACTGAGACCGTCGACTGGGAGTTAAAAGAGAGCGAGAAGGAGCGAGACTGAGAGCGGAGATGAGGAGTCAAAAGAGAGCAGGAAGGAGTGAGACTGAGAGCGGCGACGGGGAGTTAAAAGAGAGCGAGAAGGAGCGAGACTGAGAGTGGAGACAGAGAGTTAAAAGAGAGGGAGAAGGAGCGAGACTGAGAGCGGAGACAGAGAGTTAAAAGAGAGCGAGAAGGAGCAAGACTGAGAGCGGAGACAGTGAGTTAAAAGAGAGAGAAAAGTAGGGAGAGTGAGAGCGGAGACGGAGAGATAAAAGAGAGCTAGAAGGATCAAGACTGAGAGCGGAGACGGGGAGTCAAAAGAGAGCGAGAAGGACAGAGACTGAGAGCTGAGATGAGGAGTAAAAAGAGAAAGAGAAGGAGCGAGACTGAGAGCGGAGAAGGGGAGATAAAAGAGAGCGAGAAGGAGCGAGACTGAGACCGTCGACTGGGAGTTAAAAGAGAGCGAGAAGGAGCGAGACTGAGAGCGGAGATGAGGAGTCAAAAGAGAGCAGGAAGGAGTGAGACTGAGAGCGGCGACGGGGAGTTAAAAGAGAGCGAGAAGGAGCGAGACTGAGAGTGGAGACAGAGAGTTAAAAGAGAGCGAGAAGGAGCGAGACTGAGAGCGGAGACAGAGAGTTAAAAGAGAGCGAGAAGGAGCAAGACTGAGAGCGGAGACAGAGAGTTAAAAGAGAGCAAGAATGAGCGAGACTGAGAGCGGAGACGGGGTGTTAAAAGAGAACGAGAAGGAGCGAGACAGAGCACGGAGACAGGGAGTTAAAAGAGATCTAGAAGGAGTGAGACTGTGAGCGGAGACGGAGAGTTAAAAGAGAGCGAGAAGCGGCGAGACTTAGAGCGGAGACAGGGAGTTAAAAGAAAGCGGGAAGGAGCGAGACTGAGAGCGGAGACAGAGAGTTAAAAGACATCGAGAAGGAGCGAGACTGAGAGCGGAGACGGGGAGTTAAAAGAGAGCGAGAAGGATCGAGACCGAGAGCGGTGACGGAGAGTTAAAAGAGAGCGAGAAGGAGCGAGATTGAGAGCGGAGACGGGGTGTTTTAAGAGAGCGAGAAGGAGCGAGACTGAGAGCGTAGACAGGGAGTTAAAAGAGAGCGAGATGGAGCGAGACTGAGAGCGGAGACGGGTAGTTAAAAGAGAGCGAGAAGGAGCGAGACTGAGAGCTGAGACAGGGAGTTAAAAGAGAGCAATAAGGAGAGAGACTAAGAGAGCGGAGACGGAGACTTAAAAGAGAGCGAGAAGGAGCGAGACTGAGAGCGGAGACGGGGATTTAAAAGAGAGCGAGAAGGAGCGAGACTGACAGCGGAGACAGGGAGTTAAAAGAGAGCGAGAAGGAGAGTGACTGAGAGCGGAGACAGGGAGTTAAAAGAGAGCGAGAAGGAGCGTGACTGAGAGCCGAGACGGGGAGTAATAGAGAGCGAGAAGGAGCGAGACTGAGAGCGGAGACAGGGAGTTAAACGAGAGCGAGAAGGAGCGAGACTGAGAGTTGAGACGGAGAGTTAAAAGAGACCGAGAAGAAGCGAGACTGAGTGCGGAGACAGGGAGTTAGAAGAGAGCGAGAAGGAGCGAGACTGGGAGCGGAGACAGAGAGTTTAAAGAGAGCGAGATGGAGCCAGACTGAGAGCGGAGACAGAGAGTTAAAAGTGAGCGAGACGGAGCGAGAGTTAGAGCGGGAACAGAGAGTTAAAAGAGAGCGAGAAGGAGCGAGACTGAGAGCGGAGACAGGGAGTTAGAAGAGAGCGAGATGGAGCGAGACTGGGAGCGGAGACAGAGAGTTAAAAGAGAGCGAGAAGGAGCCAGACTGAGAGCGGAGACAGGGAGTTCGAAGAGAGCGAGATGGAGCGAGACTGGGAGCGGAGACAGAGAGTTAAAAGAGAGCGTGAAGGAGCGAGTTGAGAGCGGAGACCGGGAGTTAAAGAGAGCGAGAAGGAGCGAGACTGAGAGCGGAGACAGGGAGTTAAAAGAGAGCGAGAAGGAGCGAGACTGAGAGCGGAGACAGGGAGTTAAAAGAGAGCGAGAAGGATCGAGACTGAGTGCGGTTACGGAGAATTAAAAGAGAGCGAGAAGGAGAGTGACTGAGAGCGGAGATGAGGAGTAAAAAGAGAGTGAGAAGGAGCGAGACTGAGAGCGGAGAAGGGGAGATAAAAGAGAGCGAGAAGGAGCGAGACTGAGACCGTCGACTGGGAGTTAAAAGAGAGCGAGAAGGAGCGAGACTGAGAGCGGAGATGAGGAGTCAAAAGAGAGCAGGAAGGAGTGAGACTGAGAGCGGCGACGGGGAGTTAAAAGAGAGCGAGAAGGAGCGAGACTGAGAGTGGAGACAGAGAGTTAAAAGAGAGCGAGAAGGAGCGAGACTGAGAGCGGAGACAGAGAGTTAAAAGAGAGCGAGAAGGAGCAAGACTGAGAGCGGAGACAGAGAGTTAAAAGAGAGCAAGAATGAGCGAGACTGAGAGCGGAGACGGGGTGTTAAAAGAGAACGAGAAGGAGCGAGACAGAGCACGGAGACAGGGAGTTAAAAGAGATCTAGAAGGAGTGAGACTGTGAGCGGAGACGGAGAGTTAAAAGAGAGCGAGAAGCGGCGAGACTTAGAGCGGAGACAGGGAGTTAAAAGAAAGCGGGAAGGAGCGAGACTGAGAGCGGAGACAGAGAGTTAAAAGACATCGAGAAGGAGCGAGACTGAGAGCGGAGACGGGGAGTTAATAGAGAGCGAGAAGGATCGAGACCGAGAGCGGTGACGGAGAGTTAAAAGAGAGCGAGAAGGAGCGAGATTGAGAGCGGAGACGGGGTGTTTTAAGAGAGCGAGAAGGAGCGAGACTGAGAGCGTAGACAGGGAGTTAAAAGAGAGCGAGATGGAGCGAGACTGAGAGCGGAGACGGGTAGTTAAAAGAGAGCGAGAAGGAGCGAGACTGAGAGCTGAGACAGGGAGTTAAAAGAGAGCAAGAAGGAGAGAGACTAAGAGAGCGGAGACGGAGACTTAAAAGAGAGCGAGAAGGAGCGAGACTGAGAGCGGAGACGGGGATTTAAAAGAGAGCGAGAAGGAGCGAGACTGACAGCGGAGACAGGGAGTTAAAAGAGAGCGAGAAGGAGAGTGACTGAGAGCGGAGACAGGGAGTTAAAAGAGAGCGAGAAGGAGCGTGACTGAGAGCCGAGACGGGGAGTAATAGAGAGCGAGAAGGAGCGAGACTGAGAGCGGAGACAGGGAGTTAAACGAGAGCGAGAAGGAGCGAGACTGAGAGTTGAGACGGAGAGTTAAAAGAGACCGAGAAGAAGCGAGACTGAGTGCGGAGACAGGGAGTTAGAAGAGAGCGAGAAGGAGCGAGACTGGGAGCGGAGACAGAGAGTTTAAAGAGAGCGAGATGGAGCCAGACTGAGAGCGGAGACAGAGAGTTAAAAGTGAGCGAGACGGAGAGAGAGTTAGAGCGGGAACAGAGAGTTAAAAGAGAGCGAGAAGGAGCGAGACTGAGAGCGGAGACAGGGAGTTAGAAGAGAGCGAGATGGAGCGAGACTGGGAGCGGAGACAGAGAGTTAAAAGAGAGCGAGAAGGAGCCAGACTGACTTCGGAGATGGAGAGTTAAAAGAGAGCGAGAACGAGCGAGACTGAGAGCGGAGACGGAGAGTTAAAAGAGCATGAGACGCAGCGAGTCTGAGAGCGGAGACAGGGAGATAAAATAGAGCGAGATGGAGCGAGACTGAGAGCGGAGACAGAGAGTTAAAAGAGAGCGAGAAGCATCGAGACTGAGAGCGGAGACGGAGAGTTAAAACAGAGCGAGAAGTAGCGAGACTGAGAGCGGAGACAGAGAGTTAAAAGAGAGCGAGAAGGAGCGAGACTGAGTGCGGAGACAGCGAGTTAAAATAGAGCGAGAAGGAGTGAGACTGAGAGCGGAGACAGAGAGTTAAAAGAGAGCGAGAAGGAGCGAGACTGAGAGCGGAGACTGCGAGTTAAAAGAGAGCGAGATGGAGCGAGACTGAGAGCGGAGACAGAGAGTTAAAAGAGAGAGAGAAGTAGGGAGAGTGAGAGCGGAGACGGAGAGATAAAAGAGAGCTAGAAGGATCAAGACTGAGAGCGGAGACGGGGAGTCAAAAGAGAGCGAGAAGGACAGAGACTGAGAGCTGAGATGAGGAGTAAAAAGAGAGTGAGAAGGAGCGAGACTGAGAGCGGAGAAGGGGAGATAAAAGAGAGCGAGAAGGAGCGAGACTGAGACCGTCGACTGGGAGTTAAAAGAGAGCGAGAAGGAGCGAGACTGAGAGCGGAGATGAGGAGTCAAAAGAGAGCAGGAAGGAGTGAGACTGAGAGCGGCGACGGGGAGTTAAAAGAGAGCGAGAAGGAGCGAGACTGAGAGTGGAGACAGAGAGTTAAAAGAGAGCGAGAAGGAGCGAGACTGAGAGCGGAGACAGAGAGTTAAAAGAGAGCGAGAAGGAGCAAGACTGAGAGCGGAGACAGAGAGTTAAAAGAGAGAGAGAAGTAGGGAGAGTGAGAGCGGAGACGGAGAGATAAAAGAGAGCTGGAAGGACCAAGACTGAGAGCGGAGACGGGGAGTCAAAAGAGAGCGAGAAGGACAGAGACTGAGAGCTGAGATGAGGAGTAAAAAGAGAGTGAGAAGGAGCGAGACTGTGAGCGGAGAAGGGGAGATAAAAGAGAGCGAGAAGGAGCGAGACTGAGACCGTCGACTGGGAGTTAAAAGAGAGCGAGAAGGATCGAGACCGAGAGCGGTGACGGCGAGTTAAAAGAGAGCGAGAAGGAGCGAGATTGAGAGCGGAGACGGGGTGTTTTAAGAGAGCGAGAAGGAGCGAGACTGAGAGCGTAGACAGGGAGTTAAAAGAGAGCGAGATGGAGCGAGACTGAGAGCGGAGACGGGTAGTTAAAAGAGAGCGAGAAGGAGCGAGACTGAGAGCTGAGACAGGGAGTTAAAAGAGAGCAAGAAGGAGAGAGACTAAGAGAGCGGAGACGGAGACTTAAAGAGAGCGAGAAGGAGCGAGACTGAGAGCGGAGACGGGGATTTAAAAGAGAGCGAGAAGGAGCGAGACTGACAGCGGAGACAGGGAGTTAAAAGAGAGCGAGAAGGAGAGTGACTGAGAGCGGAGACAGGGAGTTAAAAGAGAGCGAGAAGGAGCGTGACTGAGAGCCGAGACGGGAGTAATAGAGAGCGAGAAGGAGCGAGACTGAGAGCGGAGACAGGGAGTTAAACGAGAGCGAGAAGGAGCGAGACTGAGAGTTGAGACGGAGAGTTAAAAGAGACCGAGAAGAAGCGAGACTGAGTGCGGAGACAGGGAGTTAGAAGAGAGCGAGAAGGAGCGAGACTGGGAGCGGAGACAGGGAGTTTAAAGAGAGCGAGATGGAGCCAGACTGAGAGCGGAGACAGAGAGTTAAAAGTGAGCGAGACGGAGCGAGAGTTAGAGCGGGAACAGAGAGTTAAAAGAGAGCGAGAAGGAGCGAGACTGAGAGCGGAGACAGGGAGTTAGAAGAGAGCGAGATGGAGCGAGACTGGGAGCGGAGACAGAGAGTTAAAAGAGAGCGAGAAGGAGCCAGACTGAGAGCGGAGACAGGGAGTTCGAAGAGAGCGAGATGGAGCGAGACTGGGAGCGGAGACAGAGAGTTAAAAGAGAGCGAGAAGGAGCGAGTTGAGAGCGGAGACAGGGAGTTAAAGAGAGCGAGAAGGAGCGAGACTGAGAGCGGAGACAGGGAGTTAAAAGAGAGCGAGAAGGAGCGAGACTGAGAGCGGAGACAGGGAGTTAAAAGAGAGCGAGAAGGATCGAGACTGAGTGCGGTTACGGAGAATTAAAAGAGAGCGAGAAGGAGAGTGACTGAGAGCGGAGATGAGGAGTAAAAAGAGAGTGAGAAGGAGCGAGACTGAGAGCGGAGAAGGGGAGATAAAAGAGAGCGAGAAGGAGCGAGACTGAGACCGTCGACTGGGAGTTAAAAGAGAGCGAGAAGGAGCGAGACTGAGAGCGGAGATGAGGAGTCAAAAGAGAGCAGGAAGGAGTGAGACTGAGAGCGGCGACGGGGAGTTAAAAGAGAGCGAGAAGGAGCGAGACTGAGAGTGGAGACAGAGAGTTAAAAGAGAGCGAGAAGGAGCGAGACTGAGAGCGGAGACAGAGAGTTAAAAGAGAGCGAGAAGGAGCAAGACTGAGAGCGGAGACAGAGAGTTAAAAGAGAGCAAGAATGAGCGAGACTGAGAGCGGAGACGGGGTGTTAAAAGAGAACGAGAAGGAGCGAGACAGAGCACGGAGACAGGGAGTTAAAAGAGATCTAGAAGGAGTGAGACTGTGAGCGGAGACGGAGAGTTAAAAGAGAGCGAGAAGCGGCGAGACTTAGAGCGGAGACAGGGAGTTAAAAGAAAGCGGGAAGGAGCGAGACTGAGAGCGGAGACAGAGAGTTAAAAGACATCGAGAAGGAGCGAGACTGAGAGCGGAGACGGGGAGTTAAAAGAGAGCGAGAAGGATCGAGACCGAGAGCGGTGACGGAGAGTTAAAAGAGAGCGAGAAGGAGCGAGATTGAGAGCGGAGACGGGGTGTTTTAAGAGAGCGAGAAGGAGCGAGACTGAGAGCGTAGACAGGGAGTTAAAAGAGAGCGAGATGGAGCGAGACTGAGAGCGGAGACGGGTAGTTAAAAGAGAGCGAGAAGGAGCGAGACTGAGAGCTGAGACAGGGAGTTAAAAGAGAGCAAGAAGGAGAGAGACTAAGAGAGCGGAGATGGAGACTTAAAAGAGAGCGAGAAGGAGCGAGACTGAGAGCGGAGACGGGGATTTAAAAGAGAGCGAGAAGGAGCGAGACTGACAGCGGAGACAGGGAGTTAAAAGAGAGCGAGAAGGAGAGTGACTGAGAGCGGAGACAGGGAGTTAAAAGAGAGCGAGAAGGAGCGTGAATGAGAGCCGAGACGGGGAGTAATAGAGAGCGAGAAGGAGCGAGACTGAGAGCGGAGACAGGGAGTTAAACGAGAGCGAGAAGGAGCGAGACTGAGAGTTGAGACGGAGAGTTAAAAGAGACCGAGAAGAAGCGAGACTGAGTGCGGAGACAGGGAGTTAGAAGAGAGCGAGAAGGAGCGAGACTGGGAGCGGAGACAGAGAGTTTAAAGAGAGCGAGATGGAGCCAGACTGAGAGCGGAGACAGAGAGTTAAAAGTGAGCGAGACGGAGCGAGAGTTAGAGCGGGAACAGAGAGTTAAAAGAGAGCGAGAAGGAGCGAGACTGAGAGCGGAGACAGGGAGTTAGAAGAGAGCGAGATGGAGCGAGACTGGGAGCGGAGACAGAGAGTTAAAAGAGAGCGAGAAGGAGCCAGACTGAGAGCCGAGACAGAGAGTTAAAAGAGAGCGAGATGGAGCGAGACTGAGAGTGGAGACGGAGAGTTAAAAGAGCGCGAGAAGATATGAGACTGAGTGCGGAGACAGGGAGTTAGAAGAGAGCGAGAAGGAGCGAGACTGGGAGAGGAGACAGAGAGTTAAAAGAGAGCGAGAACGAGCGAGACTGAGAGCGGAGACAGGGAGTTAAACGAGAGCGAGAAGGAGCGAGATGAGAGCCGAGACAGGGAGTTAAAAGAGAGCGAGAAGGAGCGAGACTGAGAGCGGAGACAGAGAGTT
>NW_027598490.1:5000-30000 GCF_964194155.1 Cetorhinus maximus
AGAGAGAGAGACAGACAGTGAGAGTGACAGAGAGAGAGAGGGAGAGAGAGAGAGACAGACAGACAGTGAGAGTGGCAGAGAGAGAGAGAGAGAGAGGGACAGACAGTGAGAGTGGCAGAGAGAGAGAGAGAGGGACAGACAGTGAGAGTGACAGAGAGAGAGAGAGAGAGGGACAGACAGTGAGAGTGGCAGAGAGAGAGAGAGAGAGAGGGACAGACAGTGAGAGTGGCAGAGAGAGAGAGAGAGAGGACAGACAGTGAGAGTGACAGAGAGAGAGAGAGAGAGGGACAGACAGTGAGAGTGGCAGAGAGAGAGAGAGAGAGAGGGACAGACAGTGAGAGTGGCAGAGAGAGAGAGAGGGACAGACAGAGAGAGCAGCAGAGAGAGAGAGAGAGAGAGAGACAGTGAGAGCGGCAGAGAGAGAGAGAGAGGGACAGAGTGAGAGTGGCAGAGAGAGAGAGAGAGAGAGTGAGAGCGGCAGAGAGAGAGAGAGAGGGACAGACAGTGAGAGTGGCAGAGAGAGAGAGAGAGGGAGAGAGGGGGGAGACTGCAAGATGGATGAACGCAGGGACAGAGAGAGCGTGAGGCAAATAGAGAGAAAGAAAGACAGGGTAAGATCGGAGCTCTCAGCCCAGGCCACAGAGGAAGCCTGGGACTTTCCTACTGTGGGGTTGTGGTGATGGGGTAGGGTGCCCAGTTCCCACACTGG
This sequence comes from Cetorhinus maximus, assembly GCF_964194155.1. Taxonomy (NCBI): domain Eukaryota; kingdom Metazoa; phylum Chordata; class Chondrichthyes; order Lamniformes; family Cetorhinidae; genus Cetorhinus; species Cetorhinus maximus. The sequence continues at coordinate 5,710 of NW_027598490.1, forward strand.
AGGCATTTGTGTGGGTGAGGGTGGAGGGGAAAGGTGCAATTTTTCCTCCTTTTCCTTGGTGTGGGCTCAACATCACGCCCCGCGATGCACACCGCAGTTCAATAGCTGTCAAGCTCGGGGCAGGCTCCAGCCCAACACCTGTGCCCACCGGCCAGCCTCATTCTCCCTGCTGATCCCTGTAACACGGACTCCGGTACAATATGTCCCTGAGGCTACTGGAACTGTAAATAGAGAAATTCTGCTTTGTCAAATTGATATTTAATATTTGTGTCCATTTTATGCTCATTGACGTTCCTTCTGAGAGAGAGAGAGAGAGATAAGACTATCCCAGGGTTGCCTCTGTCTGTCTGTCATGGGCACTGCAAGAAACCCTGTGACTGTACCAAAATAAAACCATTTTGAAAATGTTTGAGTTGTCGCTTTGTCCGGTTAATCCACTCATCCGCCTGTCTGAGACACTGATCGATGATCAAAGGGTTAATGGGTCTCCAACAGTGCAAGAGAGAGACGGAGACAGGGAGAGAGAGAGAGACAGAGAGAGAGGGAGGGAGGGAGAGAGAAAGAGGGAGAGAGAGGGACAGAGAGCGATACAGAGGGAGAGAGAGAGAGAGAGAAAGAGACAGAGACAGGGAGAGAGAGAGAGAGAGAGAGAGAGAAAGAGGCAGAGAGACAGCAGGGGAGGGAGAGACTGTGAGAGAGAGAGAGGGACAGTGAGAGGGAGAGAGACAGCGAGAGAGGGATAGAGGGAAAGAGAGACAGAGAGAGAGATAGAGACAGCGAGAGACAGAAAGACACAGCTACAGCGACAGAGAGAGAGGCAGTGACAGAGAGAGTGAGAGAAAGCGAGAGAGAGAGTGAGAGAAAGCGAGAGAGAGAGTGAGACAGAGAGAGAGAGAGTGAGAGAAAGCGAGAGAGAGAGACAGCGAGAGAGAGAGTGAGAGACAGCGAGAGAGAGAGTGAAAGACAGCGAGAGAGAGAGTGAGAGACAGAGAGAGAGAGAGTGAGAGACAGCGAGATAGAGAGTGAGAGAGTGAGAGACAGCGAGAGAGAGAGTGAGAGACAGCGAGAGAGAGAGTGAGAGACAGAGAGAGAGAGAGTGAGAGAGAGAGTGAGAGACAGCGAGAGAGAGTGAGAGACAGAGAGAGAGAGAGAGAGAGAGTGAGAGACAGAGAGAGAGAGTGAGAGACAGAGAGAGAGAGAGTGAGAGACAGCGAGATAGAGAGTGAGAGAGAGAGTGAGAGACAGCGACAGAGAGAGTGAGAGACAGCGAGAGAGAGAGTGAGAGAGAGAGAGTGAGAGACTGCGAGAGAGAGAGTGAGAGACAGAGAGAGAGAGAGTGAGAGACAGCGAGATAGAGAGTGAGAGACAGAGTGAGAGACAGCGAGAGAGAGAGTGAGAGACAGCGAGAGAGAGAGTGAGAGACAGCGAGAGAGAGAGTGAGAGACAGCGAGAGAGAGAGTGAGAGACAGCGAGAGAGAGTGAGAGACAGCGAGATAGAGAGTGAGAGACAGCGAGAGAGAGAGTGAGAGACAGCGAGAGAGAGTGAGAGACAGGAAGATAGAGAGTGAGAGACAGCGAGATAGAGAGTGAGAGACAGCGAGAGAGAGAGAGAGACAGCGAGAGAGAGAGTGAGAGACAGCGAGAGAGAGAGTGAGAGACAGCGAGAGAGAGTGAGAGACAGCGAGATAGAGAGTGAGAGACAGCGAGAGAGAGAGAGAGAGAGAGTGAGAGACAGCGAGATAGAGAGAGTGAGAGACAGAGAGAGAGAGACAGCGAGAGAGAGAGTGAGAGACAGCGAGAGAGAGAGTGAGAGACAGAGAGAGGGAGATAGTGAGAGACAGCGAGAGAGTGAGAGACAGAGAGAGAGAGAGAGTGAGAGACAGCGAGAGAGTGAGAGACAGAGAGAGATAGAGAGTGAGAGACAGCGAGAGAGAGAGAGAGAGACAGAGAGAGAGTGAGAGACAGCGAGAGAGAGAGTGAGAGACAGCGAGAGAGAGAGTGAGAGACAACCAGAGAGAGAGTGAGAGGCAGCGAGAGAGAGAGAGTGAAAGTGAGCGAGAGAGAGAGAGACAGGGAGTGAGATAGAGAGAAAGGGACAGTGAGTGAGAGAGGCAGCGAGGGAGAGGCAGACAATGGGAATGAAAGGGAGAGCAGTGAGAGAGGGAATGAGAGATAGCATGAGAGAGGTGACAGAGAGGGAGTGAGTAAAACTGCTTGAGAGAGAGATAGAGCAAGAGAGAGAGAGACAGCGAGGGAGAGCGAGAGAGAAACAGCAAGAGAGAGAAAGACAAACAACGAGAGAGACAGCGAGTAAGAGAGGGAGAGAGAGAGAGGCAAAGAGAGAGAGAGACAAGAGGCAGGGACAGCGTAAGAGAAAGAGAGAGACAGCCTGAGAGATAGAGCGTGAGACAGTTTGAGAGAGAGAAAGACATCGAAAGAGAGAGCAAGAGAGATTGAGAGGGAGAGAGACAGCGAGAGTGTGGGAAAATGAGAGAGACGGTGAGATAGAGAGCGAGAGGGAGAGAGAAAGACAGAGACAGCGAGAGAGAGAGAGACACAGTGAGAGAGAGGCTGCGAGAGGGAGAGTCAGTGAGAGAGAGACAGTGAAAGTGAGACAGGGAGAAAGAGAGAGACAATGAGATAGAGAAAGAGACAGTGAGTGAGGGAAACAGTGAGAGAGACAGCGAGAGAGAGACAGCGAGAGAGAGAGACACAGAGAGGCAGAGAGAGAGAGAGGCAGAGAGAGAGACAGTGAGAGAGAGAGACAGCGAGAGAGAGAGACACAGAGAGAGAAAGACACAGAGAGAGAGGCAGAGAGAGAGACAGTGAGAGAGAGAGACAGCAAGAGAGAGAGAGAGAAAGTGAAAGAGAGAGACAATGAGAGAGAGCGAGACAGTGAGAGAGGGAAACAATGAGAGACAGCGAGAGAGAGAGAGAGAGCAGTGAGAGAGTGAGACAGAGAGAGAGAGACAGCGAGAGAGAGAAAGTGAAAGAGAGACAGACAGAAAGAGAGAGGCAGAGAGAGAGAGAGGCAGAGAGAGAGGCAGAGAGAGAGAGAGGCAGTGAGAGAGAGTGAGACAGAGAGAGAGACAGTGAGACAGTGAGAGAGAGAAAGTGAAAGAGAGACAGACAGAGAGAGAGAGACAGACAGAGAGAGAGAGGCAGAGAGAGAGAGGCAGTGAGAGAGAGTGAGACAGAGAGAGAGAGAGAGACAGAGAGACAGAGAGAGAGAGAGAGAGAGGCAGAGAGAGAGAGAGAGTGAGACAGAGAGAGACAGCGAGAGAGAGAGAGAGAGAAAAGAGAGACAGACAGAGAGAGGGAGACGAGAGAGAGAGAGAGAGAGAGTGAGACAGAGAGAGAGAGAGACAGAGAGAGGGAGACAGAGAGAGAGAGAAAGAGTGAGACAGAGAGAGGGAGACCAATGGATAGAGACAGCAGCAGGTGTGCAATAGAATTTGGAGAATTTGGAAATGTGTTGATCTATGTTCTGAGGTAAGGGTTTAACAAAGGCATGTTTCATTCATTTATTCATTCTTTGCATGTGAGTGTCACTGACAAGGCCAGGATTTATTCCCATTCCTCATCTGGAATGTGGGAATGAGCCACTTGATTCACTGGGTCGGTGTAAGCAGCGCTTACAGCCAGTGCAACCATTCCATCACTATTCCCTCGTCCTGGGTGCTCAACTCTCAGTCCATCTCTATCCCTCTGTCTGCATCTCCCTCTCTGTCATTGTCTGTCTCTCTCTGTCTGTTTCTCTCACTGTTTACCTCTCTCTGTGTGTCTCTGTCTGTCATTGTCTGTCTCTCTCTCTGTCTCTGTTTCTCTCACTGTTTACCTCTCTCTGTGTCTCTGTCTGACATTGTCTGTCTCTCTTTCTGTCTCTGTTTCTCTCACTGTTTACCTCTCTCTTTCTCTCCGTGTCTCTGTCTGTCATTGTCTGTCTCTCTTTCTGTCTCCGTTTTTCTCACTGTTTACCTCTCTCTCTCTCTCCGTGTCTCTGTCTGTCATTGTCTGTCTCTCTCTGTCTCTGTTTCTCTCTCTGTTTACCTCTCTCTCTCTCTCTGTGTCTCTGTCTGTCATTGTCTGTCTCTCTTTCTGTCTCTGTTTCTCACTGTTTACCTCTCTCTCTCTCTTCGTGTCTCTGTCTGTCATTGTCTGTCTCTCTTTCTGTCTCTGTTTCTCTCACTGTTTACCTCTCTCTCTCTCCGTGTCTGTCTGTCATTGTCTGTCTCTCTTTCTGTCTGTTTCTCTGTTTACCTCTCTCTCTCTCTCTCCGTGTCTGTCTGTCATTGTCTGTCTCTCTTTCTGTCTGTTTCTCTGTTTAGCTCTCTCTCTCTCTCTCTCCGTGTCTCTGTCTGTAATTGTCTGCCTCTCTTTCTGTCTCTGTTTCTCTCACTGTTTACCTCTCTCTCTCTCTCTCCGTGTCTCTGTCTGTCATTGTCTGTCTCTCTTTCTGTCTCTGTTTCTCTCACTGTTTACCTCTCTCTCTCTCTCCGTGTCTGTCTGTCATTGTCTGTCTCTCTTTCTGTCTCTGTTTCTCTCACTGTTTACCTCTCTCTCTCTCCGTGTCTCTGTCTGTCATTGTCTGTCTCTCTTTCTGTCTCTGTTTCTCTCACTGTTTACCTCTCTCTCTCTCCGTGTCTCTGTCTGACATTGTCTGTCTCTCTCTGTCTCTGTTTCTCTCTCTGTTTACCTCTCTCTCTCTCTGTCTCTGTCTGACATTGTCTGTCTCTCTTTCTGTCTGTTTCTCTCTCTGTTTACCTCTCTCTCTCTCCGTGTCTCTGTCTGTCATTGTCTGTCTCTCTGTCTCTGTTTCTCTCTCTGTTTACCTCTCTCTCTCTCTCTCCGTGTCTCTGTCTGTCATTGTCTGTCTCTCTCTCTCTGTCTCTGTTTCTCTCTCTGTTTACCTCTCTCTCTCTCTCTCCGTGTCTCTGTCTGTCATTGTCTGTCTCTCTTTCTGTCTCTGTTTCTCTCACTGTTTACCTCTCTCTGTGTGTCTCTGTCTGTCTCTCTTTCTGTCTCTGTTTCTCTCACTGTTTACCTCTCTCTCTCTGTGTGTCTCTGTCTGACATTGTCTGTCTCTCTTTCTGTCTGTTTCTCTCTCTGTTTACCTCTCTCTCTCTCTCCGTGTCTCTGTCTGTCATTGCCTGTCTCTCTCGCTCTGTCTCTGTTTCTCTCTCTGTTTACCTCTCTCTCTCTCTGTGTCTCTGTCTGTCATTGTCTGTCTCTCTCTATCTCTCTCTCTGTCTCTGTTTCTCTCTCTGTTTACCTCTCTCTCTCTCTCCGTGTCTCTGTCATTGTCTGTCTCTCTTTCTGTCTCTGTTTCTCTCACTGTTTACCTCTCTCTCTGTGTCTCTGTCTGTCATTGTCTGTCTTTCTGTCTCTGTTTCTCTCACTGTTTACCTCTCTCTTTCTCTCCGTGTCTCTGTCTGTCATTGTCTGTCTCTCTTTCTGTCTCCGTTTTTCTCACTGTTTACCTCTCTCTCTCTCTCTCCGTGTCTCTGTCTGTCATTGTCTGTCTCTCTCTGTCTCTGTTTCTCTCTCTGTTTACCTCTCTCTCTCTCTGTGTCTCTGTCTGTCATTGTCTGTCTCTCTTTCTGTCTCTGTTTCTCACTGTTTACCTCTCTCTCTCTCTCCGTGTCTCTGTCTGTCATTGTCTGTCTCTCTTTCTGTCTCTGTTTCTCTCACTGTTTACCTCTCTCTCTTTCTCTCCGTGTCTGTCTGTCATTGTCTGTCTCTCTTTCTGTCTGTTTCTCTGTTTACCTCTCTCTCTCTCTCTCTCTCCGTGTCTGTCTGTCATTGTCTGTCTCTCTTTCTGTCTGTTTCTCTGTTTAGCTCTCTCTCTCTCTCTCTCCGTGTCTCTGTCTGTAATTGTCTGCCTCTCTTTCTGTCTCTGTTTCTCTCACTGTTTACCTCTCTCTCTCTCTCTCCGTGTCTCTGTCTGTCATTGTCTGTCTCTCTTTCTGTCTCTGTTTCTCTCACTGTTTACCTCTCTCTCTCTCTCTCCGTGTCTGTCTGTCATTGTCTGTCTCTCTTTCTGTCTCTGTTTCTCTCACTGTTTACCTCTCTCTCTCTGTGTCTCTGTCTGTCATTGTCTGTCTCTCTTTCTGTCTGTTTCTCTCACTGTTTACCTCTCTCTTTCTCTCCGTGTCTCTGTCTGTCATTGTCTGCCTCTCTTTCTGTCTCTGTTTCTCTCACTGTTTACCTCTCTCTCTCTCCGTGTCTCTGTCTGTCATTGTCTGCCTCTCTTTCTGTCTCTGTTTCTCTCACTGTTTACCTCTCTCTCTCTCTCTGTGTCTCTGTCTGTCATTGTCTGTCTCTGTTTCTCTCACTGTTTACCTCTCTCTCTCTCTCCCCATGTCTCTGTCTGTCATTGTCTGTCTCTGTTTCTCTCTCTGTTTACCTCTCTCTCTCTCCGTGTCTGTCTGTCATTGTCTGTCTCTCTTTCTCTCCCTCTTTCTGTTTTCATCTCCCTCTCTCTCTCTCCGTGTCTCTGTCTGTCATTGTTTGTCTCTCTTTGTGTCTGTTTCTCTCCCTCTCTCTCTGTTTTCATCTCCCTCTCTCTTTCTCCACGTCTGTCTGCCATTGTCTGCCTCTCTTTTTGTCTGTTTCTCTCCCTCTCTCTTTCTACCTGTCTCTCTCACTGTTTACATCTCCCTCTCTTTCTGTCATTGCCTGTCCCTCTTTCTCGCTCTTTGTTTCTCTTCTTTGTCTGTCTCTTTTTGTCCCTCTTTCTCTCTCTGTTTCCCTCCCTGTCTCTCAGACTCTCCTCTCTCTTCTGTCTGTCTCCCTTTCATAACGTCTCTTGCTGTTTCTACATCTCCCTTTCTTTCTGTCTCTTTTTCCCTCTCTCTCTCTCTCTCTGCCTCTTCTCCTCTCTGTGTTTTTCTCCCTCTCGTCATTTTTTCTGTTCTCTCCCTCGCGTTCTCTTTCTGTCTGCCCCAGCGGCAGTGAGGGGTTTGTAGACTGCAGCACCACTCCCGGGATTTGACTGCGCAACCCAGGTTGACTCTTCCGTGTCCGTGCTGAGGGCAGGCTGCACTGTTGGAGGTGCTGTGTTTCGGAGGAGATGTTAAGCTGAGGGCCCAGCCTGCCTTGCCGGCCTGGGAGGGGGGCGGTGCGGTGGGTGAGGGGGCATAAATGATCTCATGGCCAATATTGGAAGGAGTTGGGGTGAGGGGGTGGAGGGAAAGAGTTTTCCCTGGCTATTACGCATCCCTCAATTGAACATGGATTGGCCTGTGTCACACTGGTGTCCGTGGGAGCTTGCTGTGCGCTAACTGGCTCCCGCCTTTCCTACATGGCTGAAATATTAGCTGCAGGCGAGAAGCCACAGAAAGGCTCTCCCTTAGCTCGAATTCTCTACCTCGCTGCTGAGTATCGCGCCGAGATAGCTTTGTCCTTCTCTCCTCAAAGCGATACCCTCACCTTGTTCTACCTCCATGCAATCACCATAAGACCATAAGACATAGGAGCAGAAATTAGGCCATTCGGCCCATCGAGTCTGCTCCGCCATTCAATCATGGCTGATAAGTTTCTCAACCCCATTCTCCCACCTTCTCCCCGTAACCTTTGATCCCCTTACCCATCAAGAACCTATCTATCTCGGTCTTAAATACACTCAATGACCTGGCCTCCACAGCCTTCTGTGGCAATGAATTCCATCGATTCACCACTCTCTGGCTATAGAAGTTTCTCCTCATCTCTGTTCTAAAAGGTCTTCCCTTTACTCTGAGGCTGTGCCCTCGGGTCCTAGTCTCTCCTACTAATGGAAACATCTTCCCCCACGTCCACTCTATCCAGGCCTTTCAGTATTCTGTAAGTTTCAATCAGATCCCCCCACCCCCCCCTCATCCTTCTAAACTCCATGAAGTGTAGACCCAGAGTCCTCAAATGTTCCTCATATGTTAAGCCTTTCATTCCTGGGATCGTTCTCGTGAACCTCCTCTGGACCCTCTTCAGGGCCAGCACATCCATCCTGAGGTACGGGGCCCAAAATTGCTCACAATATTCTAAATGTGGTCTGACCAGAGCCTTATAAAGCCTCAGCAGCACATCCCTGCTTTTATATTCTAGTCCTCTCGAAATAAATGCCAACATTGCATTTGCCTTCCTAACTACCGACTCAACCTGCAAGTTAACCTTAAGAGAATCCTGGACTAGGACTCCCAAGTCCCTTTGCACTCCAGATTTCTGAATCACGTTCTCTCTCTCTCTCACTCCTCCAATTTCACTGCCCTCTTCTCCTTCCCGAAATCTCTCCCTCCGTGTAGACCCCTCCCAACCCATATTCACAGCTACCCACATTCCCTTCCTCACTGGAAGTAACTACACCCTCCAACCACCTCCCACCAACCCCGAATTCACTTACTACTGGGTGCAGTTCTGGTCGCCACATTATAGGAAGGATGTGATTGCACTGGAGGGGATGCAGAGGAGATTCACCAGGATGTTGCCTGGGATGAAACACTGAAGTTATGAAGAGAGGTTGGATAGACTTGGGTTGTTTTCGTTGGAGCAGAGAAGACTGAGGGGCGACCTGATCAAGGTGTACAAGATTATGAGGGGCATGGACAGGGTGGATAGGGAGCAGCTGTTCCCCTTAGTTGAAGGGGGGGCATAAGTTCCAGGTGAGGGGCAGGAGGTTTAGGGGGGGATGTGAGGAAAAACTTTTTTAACCCAGAGGGTGTTGAGGGTCTGGAATGCGCTGCCTGGGAGGGTGGTGGAGGCGGGTTAGCCTCACACCCTTTAAAAAGTACCTGGATGAGCATTTGGCACCTCATAAACATTCAAGGCTATGGGGCCAAGTGCTGGTCAATGGGATTAGGTAGGTAGGTCAGGTGTTTCTCACGTGTCGGTGCAGACTCGATGGGCCGAAGGGCCTCTTCTGCTCTGTGTGTGATTCTGTGACTGCACTTTCAAGGAGAGATTGAGCAGTTTAGGCCTATACTGGCTAGAGTTTAGAAGGATGAGAGGAGATCTACTTGAGGTATATAAGATGCTAAAGGGGATAGACAGAGGAGATGTGGAGCGGATGTTTCCCCTTGTAGAACATTCTAGAGCGAGAGGCCATAGTTTTAGGCTAAGGGGCGGTAGATTTAAATCAGAGATGAGGAGGAATTACTTTTCTCAAAGGGTCGCGGATCTGTGGAATTCACTACCTCAGAGTGCAATGGATGCCGGGACGCTGAATAAATTTAAAGGAGGAGATGGACAGGTTTTTAAATTACTAACGGGGTGAAAGGTTATGGGGGAGAGGGCGGGAAATTGGAGTTGAGGCCCAAATGAGATCAGCCACGGTCTTAATGAATGGCGGGGCAGGCTCGAGGGGCTGAATGGCCTCCTACTCCTGATCCTAATTCTTATGTAAAACCTCAAACCTCTATTCCCCAATCGAAGGCTCAAAGCCAGCCCTCATCGCCCCTCCTTCATGACCCTTAACCTGAACAGCTTCTTCAGTCATTTCAAGAGGGGAGGGGGGCAGGGTTTGTTTTAAAATTCATCAAAGGAACGTGGGCATCGTTGTCCAGGCCAGCATTTATTGTCCATCCCTAATCGCCCTTGAGAAGACACTCAAGAGTCAACCACGTGGCTGTGGGTCTGGAGTCACATGTAGGCCAGACCGGGTAAGGTCGGCAGATTTCCGTCCCCTGAAGGGCATTAGTGAACCAGATGGGGTTTTTTAACAACAATCGACACTGGTCACCATCAGGCTTTTAATCCCAGATTTTTTATTGGATTTAAATTCCCCCACTTGCCGTGTCGGGATTCGAACCCGGATCCCCAGAGCATTACCCTGGGTCTCCGGACTACTAGTCCAGCCACAATACTGCTTCAACACCGCCGCGATGTTATTGTTATAAATGTTTTTGGGAATATGGCAGTAGTTTGTAAAGAAGGCTATGTGTGCGCGTGTGTGTGTGTGTGTGTCCATGATTAACTAAACTGGGGGAAATTTCGTAGAGGCAGCTTGCATATGGGAACTGAGAGATGAAAGGTAAAGGTGTTCGATGCACGCATTTGTAACGAGAGGCTATGGTGAAGTTGGAATCACATTCGTTGCAATGTTTAACCAGGTGTATTTTGATAAATGTGTCCACACAGCAACAGCCTGGAGTAACAGGTTGTTCACATCAGAACTGAGGGGCTACTGTGCAGGTATATTACTTTACCATGCCAATGGCTCAAGCACCTTTGACTGTACAACCACAAGCTGACCTACCAGTCCACTGGAGAACTCAACACCAGGGCGCAGAGATCTACCAGCAAAGCAGAACAGATACATCCCGAAGGTGGATCGAAGGAGCATGTGTTTTCTTTAAAAATTGTCCCAAACAAGTCTCCAACTCCTAGCATTCATATTTACAAACTCAAATAACTTCAGCGCAGTTGCTAACACCTATAAGAGGCTTTAAACATTTTGTATTTGCTGATCAGAGTGATAAGGTGTGGTGAAGCAAACATCGGTAAAGGGGTTTTAGCTCTTTACCAACAGTGAATTTCAAGAATGTATTGATTTGTTTTAAACTCAACTATGTTTAAATAGTCATGAAATAGATGAACCAATTATAAATTACACGTCTAAAAACTTGGTTCATCGTTCTTTATTCTGAATTGGAAGTAAATAAGTTGGGTTTTAGGATTTGCGTTGGGTGATAGATAAAGAATTGACTTTTCAGCTGATAAATTCCAAAGGGAGTTTAAGGGACTTTTACGACTTACAAAGGTTTCGTAAGTAAACAAGGGAAGGCTATTCCATTTTATTTGGACCTGAAAGTGGAGGCAATGGGAAACCAATGAAAGGCTTTTTTATATTTTGGAAAAGTTGAGTTCAAAGAGGTGCTGAGGGCAAAGGAGTCTAAGGTGGAAGGGAAGAAAGATATTTGAGGAAAGCTGTTGAGTCAAGTTGAGTTGGAGGTGGCTGTTGTGGGGGAAGATGTCCTGGGACCAGCTCTGAGCAGAGAAACGTCGCGAGTTTGAAGCAGCCGCCCAGTTTCAAGTCTTTGTTTTCAGGGAGCAGTCTGTGTCTGAATTTCCTTGGGTGGAAGAGAGTGAGATGTCGTGTGGTACGCTTTGCAAAGTAGCAGCAGTTTTTTTGCCTTGGGTAATATTACTGGATTTTTATGGTTAAAAATCTATAAGGGAACTGTTGCAAAGTAGTTTACTTTGTGTGTTCTGACCAAGATTTTTTTTTGGGAAGTGGGCAGTGGGTAGGGGTGGATTTTTTTGTAAGACTGTTTTAACTGTGTCATTTTAATCTTGTGTGCTTAAGTTTTTGTTTTCGTCTTGTTAATAAATCTTTTAATTTTAAAATCCTGTTAGACCATAGGACATAGGAGCAGAAAGTAGGCCATTCGGCCCATCAAGTCTGCTCCGCCATTCGATCATGGCTGATAAGTTTCTCAACCCCATTCTCCCGCCTTCTCCCCGTCACCTTTGATCCCCTTACCCATCAAGAACCTATCTATCTCGGTCTTAAATACACTCAATGACCTGGCCTCCACAGCCTTCTGTGGCAATGAATTCCATAGATTCACCACTCTCTGGCTAAAGAAGTTTCTCCTCATCTCTGTTCTGAAAGGTCTTCCCTTGACTCTGAGGCTGTGCCCTCGGGTCCTAGTCTCTCCTACTCATGGAAACATCTTCCCCGCGTCCCACTCTATCCAGGCCTTTCAGTATTCTGTAAGTTTCAATCAGTTCCCCCTCCCCACCTCATCCTTCTAACTCCATCGAGTGTAGACCCAGAGTCCTCAAACGTTCCTCATGTGTTACTGGGATTCAAAGCTTCTGGGGTCAGTAGCTTTCCCCTCATTTTATTTTCAAAATAGAAGAAAAGATGATGATCAGGAAGGCACGTTTCTGTCTGAGATGTGGCTTGCTCAGTAAACACCATCAGCTGCGGCTGTAACAGATTCGACTGCAGTGCTGTGTGGGTCTGGAGTTGCATGTAGGCCAGACCGGATAAGGACGGCAGATTTCCTTAACTGTGGCCCAGGCGGGTTTTTAACGACAATCGATGATCGCTTGACGGTCACCATCACCGAGACTAACTTTCAGCTTGAATATTTTTCTTCAATAATTGAATTTAAATTTCACCAGCTGTTGTGGTGGGATTTGAACCCAGCGTCCCCAGAGCATTAGCCTGGGCCTCTGGATTACTAGCCCACTGATATCACCACTACATCGCCGTCTCCCCCAATGCCCTTGATCCCCATTGAAACCATTACTCTTTCCAGCCCTTCCCCAGTGCAATCCTCATCTCTGCTCCCTGACAGTTAGACCTGAGCGATATGATGGGTAACTGGTTTCTCCATCACCTTCACTTTCCTGTTGGTTCCCCCATGACCCTAGACTCCCTTGTTTAACTCAGCCTTGAATATATTCAACGCCCCAACCTCCTCTGCTCTCTGGGGAAGAAAACTCAACAGATGAAGGACCCTCTGAGGGAAAACAATTCTCCTCACCTCTGCCTTAAGCAGCAGACCTCTTATTACTGTCCCCCTAGTTCTAATCTCACCCATGAGGGGAAACATCCTCTCAGCATCCGCCCTGTCAAATCGTCTTGGGGTCTTTCAACAAGATCACCTCTTAGTCTTCTAAACGCCAATGGGTATTGGCCTAACCTTTTTATGTTTATTCATGGGATGTGGGCATCGCTGGCTGGGCCCAGCATTTATTGCTCATCCCTAATTGCCCCTTGAGAAGGTGGTGGGTGAGCTGCCTTCTTGAGCCGTCGCAGTCCATGTGGTGTAGGTACACCCACAGTGCTGTTAGGGAGGGAGTTCCAGGATTTTGTCTGTGTGGTGTAGGTACACCCACAGCGCTGTTAGGGAGGGAGTTCCAGGATTTTGTCCCTGTGGTGTAGGTACACCCACAGTGCTGTTAGGGAGGGAGTTCCAGGATTTTGTCCGTGTGGTGTAGGTACACCCACCGTGCTGTTAGGGAGGGAGTTCCAGGATTTTGTCCCTGTGGTGTAGGTACACCCACAGCGCTGTTAGGGAGGAAGTTCCAGGATTTTGTCCCTGTGGTGTAGGTACACCCACAGTGCTGTTAGGGAGGGAGTTCCAGGATTTTGTCCCTGTGGTGTAGGTACACCCACAGTGCTGTTAGGGAGGGAGTTCCAGGATTTTGTCCCTGTGGTGTAGGTACACCCACAGCGCTGTTAGGGAGGGAGTTCCAGGATTTTGTCCCTGTGGTGTAGGTACACCCACAGTGCTGTTAGGGAGGGAGTTCCAGGATTTTGTCCGTGTGGTGTAGGTACACCCACCGTGCTGTTAGGGAGGGAGTTCCAGGATTTTGTCCCTGTGGTGTAGGTACACCCACAGCGCTGTTAGGGAGGAAGTTCCAGGATTTTGTCCCTGTGGTGTAGGTACACCCACAGTGCTGTTAGGGAGGGAGTTCCAGGATTTTGTCCCTGTGGTGTAGGTACACCCACAGTGCTGTTAGGGAGGGAGTTCCAGGATTTTGTCCCTGTGGTGTAGGTACACCCACAGTGCTGTTAGGGAGGGAGTTCCAGGATTTTGTCCATGTGGTGTAGGTACACCCACCGTGCTGTTAGGGAGGGAGTTCCAGGATTTTGTCCCTGTGGTGTAGGTACACCCACAGCGCTGTTAGGGAGGAAGTTCCAGGATTTTGTCCCTGTGGTGTAGGTACACCCACAGTGCTGTTAGGGAGGGAGTTCCAGGATTTTGTCTGTGTGGTGTAGGTACACCCACAGTGCTGTTAGGGAGGGAGCTCTTGGATTTTGTTCGTGTGGTGTAGGTGCACCCACAGTGCCGTTAGGGAGGGAGTTCCAGGATTTTGACCCAGCGACAGTGAAGGAACGACCAATAGATTTCCAAGTCAGGATGGTGAGTGACTTGGAGGGGAACTTCCAGGTGGTGGTGTTCCCATCTATCTGCTGTCCTTGACCTTCTAGGTGGTAGTGGTCGTGGGTTTGGAAGGTGCTGCCTAAGGAGCCTTGGTGAGTTGCTGCAGTGAATCTTGTAGATGGTACACACACTGCTGCTACTGTGCGTCGGGGGTGGAGGGAGTGAACGCTTGTGGATGGGATGCCAACCTGTCCAAACCTTATTCTTAAGACAACCCTCTCATCCCAGGAATCAGTCGACTGAACCTTCTCTGAACGGCTTCTAACGCAATTACGTCCTTTCTTAAATAAGGAGTCCGGAACTGTACCCAGTACTCCCGATGTGGTCTCACCAACACCCTATACAACTGCAGTAAAACAACCCCACTTTTATATTCCATTCTCCTTGAAAATAAACAACGAATTTCTATTGACCTTCCTGATCAGCTGCTGTGCCTGCAGACTAACGTTTTGTGATTGGTCCACTCGGACACCCAGATCCCTCTGCACCGCAGAGTTTCTCACACCAAAGGGTAGCAGACATATACAAGACCATCCCACAGGTAGCCAGATCGATCCATTTTAAATTGAGGGTTGATTGAATTATTGCCACCAACACGGGGTGAGGAACACTAGAGTTAGGAGCAGGAGGAGGCCATTCGGCCCCTCGAACCTGCTCCGCCGCTCGATCAGATCAGGGTTGATCCAGTTGTGGTCTCAGCTCCACTTTCCTGTCTGTGCCCCCCTCATAACCCTTGACTCCCCTGACGATCAAAAATCTGTTGAACATATTCAACCTGTCAGACCTCGCTCGATGATGTAAAACACTGTAGGGTTCTGTTCTTGAAGGCTAAAACTGCTTACTATTCCAGGATCATTCTGGGATGCAAAGTTAACCCCCACCCCCTCCTTATTGTCCCTACTAAAAACTGTCTTCCTGAAACCCTCTGTCCATTGTCTCCACCCTAATACCTTCGACAGCTCCTGGGGTGAAGGGGGTTTGCCTTATGAGGAGAGGTTGGGTCTGTACCCATTGGTGTGTGGAAGAGCGAGAGGCGATCTTATTGAAACATCGAAGTTTCTGAAGGCTTTGGGTGGGGGTGGTTGACAGGGTGGATGCTCAGAGGCTGTTTTCCCCCCTCATGGGGGAATCTAGAACTGGGAGGGGTGGGGGCACAGTTTCAGAATGAGGGGGGTCTCCCATTGAAGACGGAGATGAGGAGGAATTTCTTCCCTCAGAGAGGGGTCAGTCTGCGGGATTCTCTCCTCCCACCCCCCCGGAGAGCAGCGGAGGCTGGGGGAGGAGCTCGTAGAACAGACTCAAGGCTGAGTTGGACAGATTTTTCGATTGCGGAGGGAGTCGAAGGTTAAGGGGTGGAAAGGCAGAAGAGCGGAGATGAGGCCACAATCTGATCGGCCGTGACCTGACTGAGTGATGGAGCAGACTCGAGGGGGCTGACTGGCTCCTGGTTCTGACCCACCTTTGACAGGTGAGGAGCTCATGTATTTTCCTTTGGCGTTTATCCAGCTGCCCCCCTGCGTCTCTTGACCTGGCTCCCTAGGCTGCCCCTTATCCATTTGAGACGCGTTTGATCGGAGCCAACCAACCACATATCCCGAACGTCGCTCAGCTCTGCTCTCCCGACTCCAGCCTCTCCCGATTTCCATCTCTCCACCATCGGTGGCCGTGCCTTCAGCTTCCTTGGTTGGGACGGGGGTGGGGGTGGTGGGGGCTAAGCTCTGGAATTCCCTCCCCAAAGCTCTCTGCCTCTCTCTCTCCTCCTTTCAGATGCTCCCCGAAACCCACCTACCTCCTTGACCAACTGTTGATCATCTTCCAAAGTGGTTCAGTTCGGATTTCAGTCTGTGAGGGGTGCAGTGTTATATTTTACAGTCGTAAAGCTCACTTTCTAAATGGGAAGTTGTTAAGAAAAAGAGGGAGGGAGAGAAAGAGAGAGAAAGGGGGTCATCAAAAAAGGGACACAGGAAGAGACATAGGGAGCCAGAAAAGGTGTGTGTCAGGCATAAAGTAAGAGAGAGAGAGAGAGAGGGGGAGATATGGAGTCTCGAGAGAGAGAGACAGAGTCAGGCATAGAGAAAGAGACAGAGAGATATGGAGCGAGAAAGAGGGAGAGAGGCAGGCGTAAAGATACAAAGCAGCCCCGCTTGATTGGCACCTCTTCCACAAACATTGACTCCCTCCACCCCTGACGCACAGTAGCAGCGGTGTGTGTACCATTTACAAGATGCACTGCAGCAACTCACCAAGGCTCCTTCGACAGCACCTTCCAAACACACGACCACTACCATCTAGAAGGACAAGGGCAGCAGATAAATGGGAACACCACCACCTGGAAGTTCCCCTAAGTCACTCACCATCCTGACTTGGAAATATATCGGCCGTTCCTTCACTGTCACTGGTTCAAAATCCTGGAACTCCCTCCCTAACAGCGCCGTGGGTGTACCTACACCACACGGACAAAATCCTGGAACTCCCTTCCTAACAGCACTGTGGGTGTACCTACACCACAGGGACAAAATCCTGGAACTCCCTCCCTAACAGCACTGTGGGTGTACCTACACCACAGGGACAAAATCCTGAAACTCCCTCCCTAACAGCACTGTGGGTGTACCTACACCACAGGGACAAAATCCTGGAACTCCCTCCCTAACAGCACTGTGGGTGTACCTACACCACAGGGACAAATTCCTGGAACTCCCTCCCTAACAGCGCCGTGGGTGTACCTACACCACACGGACAAAATCCTGGAACTCCCTTCCTAACAGCACTGTGGGTGTACCTACACCACAGGGACAAAATCCTGGAACTCCCTCCCTAACAGCACTGTGGGTGTACCTACACCACAGGGTAAAAATCCTGGAACTCCCTCCCTAACCGCACTGTGGGTGTACCTACACCACAGGGAACTGCAGCGGTTCAAGAAAGCAGCTCACCTCCACCTTCTCAAGGGGCAATTAGGGAGGGGCAATAAATGCTGGGCCCAGCCAGCGACGCCCACATCCTGTAAATGAATTAAAAAAGTAGAGGAAGGGAGTCAGTGAGAGAGAGGCAGAGAGTGAGAGGGGTGTGTCAGGCCTAGAGATAGAGATGGGGGTTCTGGGGAGAGACAGCGAAAGACACAGAGAGGGGGAGATGAATGGCAGAGAGATAGGGAGTCAGGTAATGAGAAAGAGAGAGGGAGTCAGAAACAGAAAGAAATGGACAATGAGAGAAAGACAGAAAAAGAACAAAATAGAGAGAGAAAAATGGAGTGAGAGGGGAAGACAGAGAGTGATACAAACAGAAAGAGAGAGAGAGAGAGCCACAGAGTGTGAGAGACAGAGAAACAGAAAGACAGAGAAACAGGGAGCATGATACAGAGACAGAAGAGTGAGAGATACAGAGAGTGTGTGATACAGAGATAAGAGTGTGAGATACAGAGTGTGAGTGATACAGAGAGACAGTGAGATACAGAATGTGATACAGAGACAATGCGTGTGATACAGTGTGTGTGTGCATGTGATACAGAGAGACAGTGTGTGTGATAGAGTGAGATAGAGAGTGTGCGTGATACAGAGACAATGTGTGTGATAGAGAGACAGAGTGTGTGTGATACAGAGAGAGTGTGATAGAGAGACAGAGTGTGATAGAGAGTGTGATACAGAAAGAGACAGAATGTGATACAGAGTGTGTGATATAGAGACAGAATGTGATACAGAGTGTGTGATATAGAAAGAGACAGAATGTGATACAGAGTGTGTGTGATAGAGAAAAACAGAATGTGATATCAAAAGAGACAGAGTGTGTGTGATATAGAGAGTGTGAGAGAGAGACAGACAGACAGAAACAGAGCGAAAGAGACAGAGAGAGACACGCAAAGAAAGAGGGTCAGAGAGAGAGAGAGACAGAGAAGAGGAGCAGAGATTGAGACACAGAGATGGAGAGATCAGGCCTGAGAGGTAGAGAAACGGGAGGGGAGAGGATGGGAGGGGGAGACACTGAAACATTCAGACACAGTGGGCTTTGCATAAATAATATTTTATTGTAAATTGCGATTCTGTGCCCGGGTCTGGAGGCTGAGCTCTGCTCTTCACCGAGATCGAACGATGCGATGTGACTGAGCAGGAAGCAGATCCATCTCAGCTACCCCTGGGTCGCCCAGCGCCCTCACTCCAACCCCTCACCCAGCGCCCTCACTCCAACCCCTCACCCAGCGCCCTCACTCCAACCCCTCACCCAGCGCCCTCACTCCAACCCCTCACCCAGCGCCCTCACTCCAACCCCTCACCCAGCGCCCTCACTCCTCTCCCCCTCCCCCAGCGCCCTCACTCTCACCCTCACCCAGCACCCTCAATCCTCACCCAGCGCCCTCACTCCAACCCCTCACCCAGCGCCCTCACTCCTCTCCCCCAGCACCCTCACTCCCCTCCCCCTCCCCCAGCGCCCTCACTCCTCTCCCCCTCCCCCAGCGCCCTCACTCCTCTCCCCCTCCCCCAGCGCCCTCACTCCTCTCCCCCTCCCCCAGCGCCCTCACTCCTCTCCCCCTCCCCCAGCGCCCTCACTCCTCTCCCCCAGCGCCCTCACTCCTCTCCCCCAGCGCCCTCACTCCTCTCCCCCAGCGCCCTCACTCCTCTCCCCCTCCCCCAGCGCCCTCACTCCTCTCCCCCAGCACGCTCACCCGTTTCCTCTAGGATCTCACCCCTCTCCCTCACCTCTCACCGAGCAACTTCACCCATCACCTCACTCCCTCCACCCTCCCTCTCCTCACCCCTCTTCTCCCCCTCCACAAAGCCCTCCCCCTCTCTTTACCCCCCTCCCCTCACATCTCTCCCTCTCCTCTTCCCCTCCCTTCCACTCTCCACTCCCCCTCCCCCCACTCCTCTTCTCCCTCTCCTCGCCTCCACCCCACTGCTCACCCCTCTCCTCGTCCCTCCCTCTCCCTCAGGCTCCCCGCGGGAGGCTGGGGGATAAACCCCACCTCGTCGAACCCTCTAAAACGCATCCCTTCCGCTGGCCAGAGCCCCGCTACCCCTGTCTCTCTCTCTCCCTGTCTCTCTCTCACTGGAGGGGTTGACTGCTCTGTGGGGGTGGGGGGGGGGGGGGTGGTCCTAAACCGTGCAGTCTGTTCTCCCTCGGCTGCCAGCTCTTCGACAGCAGGAGCCATCACCTCCAATCAAAAGCGGTGCTTCTGGCTGTGGTTATGTGTCTGTTCGGGGGGAGGGGGGGTGGGAGGGTTAGTGAGGAGGGGGCAGAGAGTGGCGATAGTGTTCAGCACCACACAGCGGGACCTCTCCCGCCTACGCCACCCCCTCCACCGGTTACCAGCTAAGTCAGGTCTTCCCATCCACATCCCCCGCCACCCTCACCCACCGACCGAGCCCCCCCCACCCCCGACGTCTCCCCTCGCCTCAGCGCTCTCTCGGCCGCCTCTCGAAGCTCTGGAGGTGGGCCAGGGCCCGGGCCCCTGCGAAGATGACGGGCAGTCCCGAACGCTCCCTCAGCCACGCGGAGACCTCGCCGGACAGCAGAGCAGCCGCTTCCGCACCTGCTGGGGTGGGGGTGGGAGGAGGAAAGCAGACACAATGCGGTCAGAGAGTGGGCAGCCACCGGCCTGGGTGGGGTGGGGTGGGTTCTAGCCCAGGAGCCGGGCCGTGGAAGTAGGTAGGAAGGGAGCTCGGAAAGATGCGGGCGCGAGCGTGTTCGCAAGAGAGGGATCCCGCCCGCCCGCCCTCCGCATCCCCTTCAAAGCACCGAAGACATGGCTCCTCGTCCCGGTCCTAAATGATCGCCCCCCCCCTCCCCACCCCCCGTTATCTCAAGGCTGTGCCCCCCAACCTTTTAGCCTCCCCCGACCAGCGGAAACGATCTCTCCAGTGTCCACACCCCACCTGTCCAAACCCCTTCAGAACCTTGTTCAATGAGATCGTCTCTCCTTCTTCGCAACTCCAGAGAATATAAAGCCCAGTTTCCTCAACCCTCTCATCTTCGGACAACCCTCCCTCCACCTCCTCATCCCAGGGACCAATCTTCACTCCCACCGATTCTGTTTTGTTTTTTGAGGTCTTAACCTCACCCGTCACGTTTTTTTGCTTCCGGACAGGGTTGTTCATTATTCCGCTATTAACACCTACTCTGGGCCAATGCTTTGTTCCTTTACTCCAACTCTCTCTGCCTTATATTCCACGACACCTGTGTCATTTTAATCTCTCCCGCTCCCAGTGCAAGTCTACCCTTTCCTAAAGGTGGAGGCTAAAACGGCTCACGGTTATTCCAGCTCTGGTCTCACGTACAACTGTAGCAAGACCTCGTCACTCTGATGCTCCAATTCCCCTTGTGATATAGGCTAACGTGCTATTTACCCTCCTAACTCTTGGCTGCACCTGCACACTAACCTTCTACAGTTAAAGACAGAAAAACTCGGCAGCGGAGAGAGAGAGAGAGAGAGAGAGAGAGACAGAGTCAGCGTTTCGAGTCCGTGTGACTCTTCCTCAGAGCTTTCTGTGCTCCTTGTGCGGGTACCCCCCCTCCAAGTCTCTTCGAGGAGCTTTTCAAAAAAGACAGATCTCGCTTCTCTGCTCCAGCTGCCAAAGCGAATACTATCGCACTTCCTCACGTTATACTCCAGCCTCCGGCCGCTCGCTTGACCCACCTGCATCCCTTCGCAGCCTCTCGGTATCCTCCGCACAGCTTACCTCCCCAGCTCGCTTGGGGTCATCAGCAAACTTGGGATACATTGCTCCCCTGTCTCTTCGTCTAAAGTCGTTCCCATAGATTGCAGATAGCTGAGGTCCCCGGCACCGATCGCCGAATGCAGGAATGACGAAAGGCTAGTTTGCAGGTACAGTAAGCGATTAGGCAAAGCTAATAGAGTGTTACTGTTTACTGAGAGAGGGGGATTGAATACAAAAATAGGAAGGTTAAGCTTCAGGTTGCACAGGGCACTGGTGAGACCACATCTGGAGCACCGTGCACAGCGTCGGTCTCCTCATTTAAGGAAGGGTGTAAACGCGTTGGATGCAGTTCAGAGGAGGTTTACCAGACTAACGCCAGGAATGGATGGGCAGGTTGTCTTATGAGGAAAGTTTGGACAGTCTAGGCTGGAGTTTAGAAGAGTGAGAGGCAACTCGATTGAAATCTTTTAAGATCCTGAGTGGGGGGTGGATGTGGAGAGGATGTTTCCTCTTGTGGGAGAATCTTAGAACGAGGGGGGAGGGTCACAGTTTAAAAATAAGGGGGTCGCCCATTTAAGACGGAGATGAGGAGAATTTTATTCCCTGGGAGGGTGAGAGGAACTCTCTTCCTCAACAGGCGGTGGAAAGCAGAGTCTTCGACTATTTCTAAGGCCGAGGTGGATGGATTCTTGATTAACAAGGGGGGGGGGGGGTGAAAGGTTATCTGGGGGTAGGTGTGGGAGGTGACAATCAGGTCAGCCGCCATCTTATTGAATGGGGGGAGCAGGCTTGAAGGGCCGAGTGGCCTAACTAACTCCTGCTCCCGATTAGGTATGTATTCCGCCAGTCACACTTGAATAAAACCCGTCTGTCTCTCCTCTCCGCGTCCCGCCGCCCGTTCATCGTCAATGCCCGTTAGGGATGGGCAAGAAATGCTGGCCTAGCCAGCGACGCCCACATCCCACCAGAGGAGAAATCCAAAAAAAAAAACACATTCTCAATCCACGCTCACGCCTTGGGGACCGAGCACAAACAAACCAGGGAAGTTGGAGGGAGGCCTGGAGCAAGAGTTACAGAATAACACGCAGACGACTTGAATCTTCGTACAAAGCGGGCAAACCTAATGGAAAGGTGGGGGGGTAAGTTGATGGAACGCTTTTGAGGCCCCTAGTTTAACCACGTTTTTGATGGCTGTATCTTCAGTCGCCTCAACCCAAAGTTTTGGAATTCCGTCCCTAAACTTCTCCGCTGGTCCTCTCCTCCTTAAAAATCAATCACCACGACCGTTTTTGATCATCCGATCTAACATCTCCTTTGCTCAATGCCCATGTTGTCTCCTTACTCTTCTGTGAATTTACTTGGAGCCTTTTCAAGTTTAAATATGCTCTATTCATGCAAGTTGATGTCATATTGGTCATAGGGGCCAACCGTGGAAGGCTATTTTTTTTTTGGAAGGCTATCTTTTGTTTGGATCTTGTTTTCTGTAATGGGACAGGGCCAATCGCAGAGTGAGGAATCCCTCTGGGGAAGAGCGATCCTCGCAGCTGGGTGTTTCAGGGTTTGAGAGCGACCTACTCAAGTCCGAAGGCTTTCAGCGCTGGACTTAAATGAAGCCAATGGCAGTGGCGTGAAGGGCGGAGTGTTGGCCGAGGCGAGTGGATTAAAAAGTACCACACGCACGCACACAACGGCAAACACTGAAGAGATAGTCCCGATTCTCAACCAGAAGAAGCCCCTTGAGGAATTAAAAAACCCCCAGTAGAGAAGCGGTACAGGTATGGCTCATCGTTGGGGGAACTTCGCGAGAGCCTTGGGATGAACAGAAGGGGCGTTGCCAAAAAAGAAATGGAACTGGGGGTTAAAAACAGAAAAAGAGGCGGTGGGGAGGGGGGGGGCGGATGCTCAGCAAGGTCAGGCAGCATCCGTGGGGGAGCTGCGGCTGCCTCGTGGAACCATCCCCCCCAACCCTCCACCAACCCCCACTCCCCCCACCCACCCCCGCCATCCCTCCGCGAAGCACGGCCCCGAACGTCCGGGCGCTGGCCGTTGGTCCCTTCGCCGCTCCTCTCTCACGCTCACATCTCTGTCCTCGGCCTGCGGTAGCGTCCAAGGGAAGCCCGGCAAGTCGGACTAACAAGCGCCTCGTCTTTCCAGAACCTTCTGGACTCGACGCTGAGTTCAGCAACTTCAGACCCTGTACTCTGCGCCTCCCTCGATTTTGATTCTGTTTTGTTTTTTTGGACACGGGGCCGGTCTTAACCTGATCCGTCACGTTTTTTTTTGCTTCCGGACAGAGTTGTTGGCTATTCCGCTATTAACACCTACTCTGGGCCAATGCTTTGTTCCTTCGCTCCAACCAGCGCCACACTCTCTTTGCCCTTTTATTCCAGGACACCTAGGTCATTTAATCTCTCCCGCCCTCCGCCCTGTCCCAGACCTTCCCTTTGTTCTACCTCTCCCCGCCCTCCACATCCACTGCACTTCTTTCAACAGCACAAAACCCAGCGCCTTTTCACTTTCCTTCCATTCCGAAGAGTCACACTCAGCTCGAAACGTCGAACTCTTGCCTTTCTCTCTCCGCAGATTGCTGCCAGTACTTGCGGTACTTTCCGTTTTTATCTCGGGTTACCAGCGCCTGCAGTATTTATGCCTTTATTTCGGTAAAACCGGGGACGGGGGGGGTGGATTTCATCAGCTAGCAACGGATGACCAGGAAAGCGATAAAGGGGGGAATGAGAAAATAGGTTGCGAGAGTAAAGGAGCAGGTGACGTAAAAAACAGAGGGTAGCACATGTTACGGGGAATGTGAAAAGGAGGAGAGTAGCTAAAGTCAACGTGGTCCCTGAAGAGGCACAGGCAGAAGAAATGATAACGAGGAATAAAGGAAACAGCCTTATTGGCCACGGAGGGAGTGCAGTGAAGGGTCGCTAAACTAATTCCCGGGATGGAGGGGCTATCCTACGAAGGTAGGTTAAACAGGCTGGCTCTATTCTCTGGAGTTTAGAAGAATGAGAGGTGATTTCATTCAGACACGCAAAATTCTTCAGAGATTGCTCACCGGGGTAGATGCAGGGAGGAGGTTCCCTCTGGTCTAGAACATGGGGACACAGTCCCAGAATAAGGCCCTTTTGCACTGAGATGAGCAGCAATGCCTTCACTCGGAAGGTGGTGAATCTTTGGAATTCTCAGCCCTACAGGGCGATGTGTGGATCACAGGGCGATGTCTGGCTCGGTCTCTGAGCACGTTCAAGGCTGAGATCGACTGATCTCCGCATCTTAAAAATGTCAAGGGATTCGGGCAAGAAGACGATGTTGAAGTAAGACATCAGGAATCGAAACAGGAGCAGGAAGAGGACACTCAGCCCTTCGAGCCCACTCCGCCATTCGGGGAGATCATGGCTGACGTTCTACCTCAACACCGTTTCCTCGTGCTGCCTGCGATTGATGGGGACGGTGTAGAGGGAGCTTTACTCTGTATCTAACCCCGTGTTGTTCCTGTCCTGGGAGTGTTTGATGGGGGCGGTGCAGAGGGAGCTTTACTCTGTATCTAACCCCGTGCTGTACCTGTCCTGGGAGTGTTTGATGGGGACAGTGTAGAGGGAGCTTTACTCTGTATCTAACCCCGTGCTGTACCTGTCCTGGGAGTGTTTGATGGGGACGGTGTAGAGGGAGCTTTACTCTGTATCTAACCCCGTGTTGTACCTGTCCTGGGAGTGTTTGATGGGGACAGTGTAGAGGGAGCTTTACTCTGTATCTAACCCCGTGCT
>NW_027598490.1:35000-43293 GCF_964194155.1 Cetorhinus maximus
TGGGGATTGATACAGGGCTATGGGGAGAGAGCGGGGCACTGGGATTAGTTTGGGGATTGATACTGGGCTATAGGGAGACAGCGGGGCAGTGGGATTAGTTTGGGGATTGATACTGGGCTATGGGGAGAGAGCGGGGCAGTGGGATTAGTTTGGGGGTTGATACTGGGCTATGGGGAGAGAGCGGGGCAGTGGGATTAGTTTGGGGATTGATACTGGGCTATGGGGAGAGAGCGGGGCAGTGGGATTAGTCTGGGATTGATCGGCTGAGGGAGAGAGCGGGGGCAGTGGGAGTGATCCTGGGCTGAGGGGGAGAGCGGGACAGTGGGAGTGATCCTGGGCTGAGGGAGAGAGCGGGGGAGTGGGAGTGATCCTGGGCTGAGGGAGAGAGCGGGGCAGTGGGATTGATCCTGGGCTAAGGGAGAGAGCGGGGGCAGTGGGATTAGTCTGGGATTGATCCTGGGCTGAGGGAGAGAGCGGGACAGTGGGATTGATCCTGGGTTGAGTGAGACAGTGCGATATTGCTGTCAGTCTCACTGTTCCTGGGCAGGGTGTGGTGGGGATTGAAGGATGCAGTGTTTACCTGTGATTTAAAGAGTGGATCGTGGTAGGACAGTGCGTACTTGATGGTTTCCTCCGACAGTGTGTTAAAGTTCGCTTGTTCCAGCACAGGGCCCAGGTTCTCCAGCAGAATCATCTCCTGATCCAACTGGACAGGCTCGGTCAGTGCCATGTCCGGCAAGGTGTCCCGATCGGGATTGATGGGTTCAAACAGAGCCTGGAATTCAACAGAAAATCAGCACAGGGCAGGAGCAAGAAGGAATTCCCCTTCCTCAGCGGCGCACACAGGGCAACAGCAGATACTCTGAGCTCCAAGTCCTCCTTTACCCCGCTCTCACCCCACTGCTCCACATTCCCCCCCGTATCCACCCAACTCCCCGCCTTCCCCACACTCCCCCCCGTATCCACCCCGCTCTCTCCCCCCTGCTCCACACTCCCCCCCGTATCCACCCCGCACTCCCTCCCCGTATCCACCCCGCTCTCTCCCCCCTGCTCCACACTCCCCCCTGTATCCACCCCGCTCTCTCCCCCCTGCTCCACACTCCCCCCCGTATCCACCCAACTCCCCCCTTCCCCACACTCCCTCCCCGTATCCACCCCGCACTCCCTCCCCGTATCCACCCCGCTCTCTCTCCCCACTGCTCCACACTCCCCCCTGTATCCACCCCGCTCTCTCCCCCCTGCTCCACACTCCCCCCCGTATCCACCCAACTCCCCCCTTCCCCACACTCCCTCCACGTATCCACCCCGCACTCCCTCCCCGTATTCACCCCGCTCTCTCTCCCCACTGCTCCACACTCCCCCCTGTATCCACCCCGCTCTCTCCCCCCTGCTCCACACTCCCCCCTGTATCCACCCCGCTCTCTCCCCCCTGCTCCACACTCCCCTCTGTATCCACCCCGCTCCCTCCCCGTATCCACCCCGCTCTCTCCCCCCTGCTCCACACTCCCCCCCGTATCCACCCCGCTCTCTCCCCCCTGCTCCACACTCCCCCCCGTATCCACCCCGCTCTCTCCCCCCTGCTCCACACTCCCCCCCGTATCCACCCCGCTCTCTCCCCACTGCTCCACACTCCCCCCCGTATCCACCCCGCTCTCTCCCCCCTGCTCCACACTCCCCCCTGTATCCACCCCGCTCTCTCCCCCCTTCCCCACACTCCCCCCTGTATCCACCCCGCGCTCTCTCCCCGTATCCACCCCGCTCTCTCCCCCCTGCTCCACACTCCCCCCTGTATCCACCCCGCGCTCTCTCCCCGTATCCACCCCGCTCTCTCCCCACTTCCCCACACTCCCCCCCGTATCCACCCCGCTCTCTCCCCACTTCCCCACACTCCCCCCCGTATCCACCCCGCTCTCTCCCCCCTGCTCCACACTCCCTCCCCGTATCCACCCCGCTCTCTCCCCCCTGCTCCACACTCCCTCCCCGTATCCACCCCGCTCTCTCCCCACTGCTCCACACTCCCCCCTGTATCCACCCCGCTCTCTCCCCCCTGCTCCACACTCCCTCCCCGTATCCACCCCGCTCTCTCCCCCCTGCTCCACACTCCCTCCCCGTATCCACCCCGCTCTCTCCCCCCTGCTCCACACTCCCCCCCCGTATCCACCCCGCTCTCTCCCCACTTCCCCACACTCCCCCCCGTATCCACCCCGCTCTCTCCCCCCTGCTCCACACTCCCTCCCCGTATCCACCCCGCTCTCTCCCCCCTGCTCCACACTCCCTCCCCGTATCCACCCCGCTCTCTCCCCCCTGCTCCACACTCCCTCCCCGTATCCACCCCGCTCTCTCCCCACTGCTCCACACTCCCTCCCCGTATCCACCCCGCTCTCTCCCCCCTGCTCCACACTCCCCCCTGTATCCACCCCGCTCTCTCCCCCCTGCTCCACACTCCCCCCTGTATCCACCCCGCTCTCTCCCCCCTGCTCCACACTCCCTCCCCGTATCCACCCCACTATCTCCCCGTATCCACCCCGCTCTCTCCCCACTGCTCCACACTCCCCCCTGTATCCACCCCGCTCTCTCCCCCCTGCTCCACACTCCCCCCTGTATCCACCCCGCTCTCTCCCCCCTGCTCCACACTCCCCCCTGTATCCACCCCGCTCTCTCCCCCCTGCTCCACACTCCCCCGTGTATCCACCCCGCTCTCTCCCCACTTCCCCACACTCCCCCCCGTATCCACCCCGCTCTCTCCCCCCTGCTCCACA
This sequence comes from Cetorhinus maximus, assembly GCF_964194155.1. Classification (NCBI taxonomy): domain Eukaryota; kingdom Metazoa; phylum Chordata; class Chondrichthyes; order Lamniformes; family Cetorhinidae; genus Cetorhinus; species Cetorhinus maximus. The sequence continues at coordinate 37,760 of NW_027598490.1, forward strand.
CTCCCCCCCGTATCCACCCCGCTCTCTCCCCCCTGCTCCACACTCCCCCCCGTATCCACCCCGCTCTCTCCCCCCTGCTCCACACTCCCTCCCCGTATCCACCCCGCTCTCTCCCCCCTGCTCCACACTCCCTCCCCGTATCCACCCCGCTCTCTCCCCCCTGCTCCACACTCCCCCCTGTATCCACCCCGCTCTCTCCCCACGGCTCCACACTCCCCCCCGTATCCACCCCGCTCTCTCCCCCCTGCTCCACACTCCCCCCCGTATCCACCCCGCTCTCTCCCCCCTGCTCCACACTCCCTCCCCGTATCCACCCCGCTCTCTCCCCACGGCTCCACACTCCCCCGTGTATCCACCCCGCTCTCTCCCCCCTGCTCCACACTCCCTCCCCGTATCCACCCCGCTCTCTCCCCCCTGCTCCACACTCCCTCCCCGTATCCACCCCGCTCTCTCTCCCCGTATCCACCCCGCTCTCTCTCCCCGTATCCACCCCGCTCTCTCTCCCCGTATCCACCCCGCTCTCTCCCCACTGCTCCACACTCCCCCCTGTATCCACCCAACTCCCCCCCTTCCCCACACTCCCTCCCCGTATCCACCCCGCTCTCTCCCCCCTGCTCCACACTCCCTCCCCGTATCCACCCCGCTCTCTCCCCCCTGCTCCACACTCCCTCCCCGTATCCACCCCGCTCTCTCCCCCCTGCTCCACACTCCCTCCCCGTATCCACCCCGCTCTCTCCCCCCTGCTCCACACTCCCCCCCGTATCCACCCCGCTCTCTCCCCCCTGCTCCACACTCCCCCCTGTATCCACCCCGCTCTCTCCCCGTATCCACCCCGCTCTCTCCCCCCTGCTCCACACTCCCCCCTGTATCCACCCCACTATCTCCCCGTATCCACCCCGCTCTCTCCCCCCTGCTCCACACTCCCCCCTGTATCCACCCCGCTCTCTCCCCCCTGCTCCACACTCCCCCCTGTATCCACCCCGCTCTCTCCCCCCTGCTCCACACTCCCTCCCCGTATCCACCCCACTATCTCCCCGTATCCACCCCGCTCTCTCCCCACTGCTCCACACCCCCCCCTGTATCCACCCCGCTCTCTCCCCCCTGCTCCACACTCCCCCCTGTATCCACCCCGCTCTCTCCCCACTGCTCCACACTCCCCCCTGTATCCACCCCGCTCTCTCCCCCCTGCTCCACACTCCCTCCTGTATCCACCCCGCTCTCTCCCCACTGCTCCACACTCCCCCCTGTATCCACCCCGCTCTCTCCCCACTGCTCCACACTCCCCCCTGTATCCACCCCACTCTCTCCCCCCTGCTCCACACTCCCCCCTGTATCCACCCCGCTCTCTCCCCCCTGCTCCACACTCCCCCCTGTATCCACCCCACTCTCTCCCCCCTGCTCCACACTCCCCCCTGTATCCACCCCGCTCTCTCCCCCCTGCTCCACACTCCCTCCTGTATCCACCCCACTATCTCCCGTATCCACCCCACTCTCTCTCCCCCCTGCTCCACACTCCCTCCCCGTATCCACCCAACTCCCCCCTTCCTCACACTCCCTCCCCGTATCCACCCAACTCCCCGCCTTCCCCACACTCCCACCCCGTATCCACCCCGCTCTCTCCCCCCGGCTCCATACTCCCCCCTGTATCCACCCCACTCTCTCCCCCCTGCTCCACACTCCCCCCTGTATCCACCCCACTCTCTCCCCACTGCTCCACACTCCCTCCCCGTATCCACCCCACTCTCTCTCCCCCACTTCCCCACACTCCCCCCCGTATCCACCCCACTCTCTCCTCCCCTACCGCACACTCCCTCCCCATATCCACCCAACTCTCTCTCCCCCACTTCCCCACACTCCCTCCCCGTATCCACCCCACTCTCTCTCCCCCCTTCTGCACACTCCCTCCCCGTATCCACCCCACTCTCTCTCTCCCCCTTCCCCACACTCCCCCCTGTATCCACCCCACTCTCTCCCCCCTGCTCCACACTCCCCCCTGTATCCACCCCGCTCTCTCCCCCCTGCTCCACACTCCCCCCTGTATCCACCCCACTCTCTCCCCCCTGCTCCACACTCCCCCCTGTATCCACCCCGCTCTCTCCCCCCTGCTCCACACTCCCTCCTGTATCCACCCCACTATCTCCCCGTATCCACCCCACTCTCTCTCCCCCCTGCTCCACACTCCCTCCCCGTATCCACCCAACTCCCCCCTTCCTCACACTCCCTCCCCGTATCCACCCAACTCCCCGCCTTCCCCACACTCCCACCCCGTATCCACCCCGCTCTCTCCCCCCGGCTCCATACTCCCCCCTGTATCCACCCCACTCTCTCCCCCCTGCTCCACACTCCCCCCTGTATCCACCCCACTCTCTCCCACTGCTCCACACTCCCTCCCCGTATCCACCCCACTCTCTCTCCCCCACTTCCCCACACTCCCCCCCGTATCCACCCCACTCTCTCCTCCCCTACCGCACACTCCCTCCCCATATCCACCCAACTCTCTCTCCCCCACTTCCCCACACTCCCTCCCCGTATCCACCCCACTCTCTCTCCCCCCCTTCTGCACACTCCCTCCCCGTATCCACCCCACTCTCTCTCTCCCCCTTCCCCACACTCCCCCCTGTATCCACCCCACTCTCTCCCCCCTGCTCCACACTCCCTCCCCGTATCCACCCCACTCTCTCTCTCCCCCTTCCCCACACTCCCTCCCCGTATCCACCCCACTCTCTCTCTCCCCCTTCCCCACACTCCCCCCTGTATCCACCCCACTCTCTCCCCCCTGCTCCACACTCCCTCCCCGTATCCACCCCACTCTCTCTCTCCCCCTTCCCCACACTCCCTCCCCGTATCCACCCCACTCTCTCTCTCCCCCTTCCCCACACTCCCTCCCCGTATCCACCCCACTCTCTCTCCCCCCTTCCCCACACTCCCTCCCCGTATCCACCCCACTCTCTCTCCCCGTATCCACCCCACTCTCTCTCCCCGTATCCACCCCACTCTCTCTCCCCTTATCCACCCCGCTCTCTCTCCCCGTATCCACCCCGCTCTCTCTCCCCGTATCCACCCCGCTCTCTCTCCCCGTATCCACCCCGCTCTCTCTCCCTGTATCCACCCCGCTCTCTCTCCCCTTATCCACCCCGCTCTCTCTCCCCGTATCCACCCCGCTCTCTCTCCCCGTATCCACCCCGCTCTCTCTCCCCGTATCCACCCCGCTCTCTCTCCCCGTATCCACCCCGCTCTCTCTCCCCGTATCCACCCCGCTCTCTCTCCCCGTATCCACCCCGCTCTCTCTCCCCGTATCCACCCCGCTCTCTCTCCCCGTATCCACCCCGCTCTCTCTCCCTGTATCCACCCCGCTCTCTCTCCCCTTATCCACCCCGCTCTCTCTCCCCGTATCCACCCCGCTCTCTCTCCCCGTATCCACCCCGCTCTCTCTCCCCGTATCCACCCCGCTCTCTCTCCCCGTATCCACCCCGCTCTCTCTCCCCGTATCCACCCCGCTCTCTCTCCCCGTATCCACCCCGCTCTCTCTCCCCGTATCCACCCCGCTCTCTCTCCCCGTATCCACCCCGCTCTCTCTCCCCGTATCCACCCCGCTCTCTCTCCCCGTATCCACCACGCACTCTCTCCCCGTATCCACCACGCTCTCTCTCCCCGTATCCACCACGCTCTCTCTCCCCGTATCCACCCTGCTCTCTCTCCCCGTATCCACCACGCTCTCTCTCCCCGTATCCACCCCGCTCTCTCTCCCCGTATCCACCCCGCTCTCTCTCCCCGTATCCACCCCACTCTCTCTCCCCGTATCCACCCCACTCTCCCTCCCACCTTCCCCACACTCCCTCCCCATATCCACCCCACTCTCTCTCCCCCCTTCCCCAAACTCCCTCCCCGTATCCACCCCACTCTCTCCCTCCTTCCCCACACTCCCGCCCCGTATCCACCCCACTCTCTCCCCTTCCCCACACTCCTTCCCCGTATCCACCCCACTCTCTCTCCCCGTATCCACCCCACTCTCTCTCCCCTGAACCCACTCCCTCCCCGTATCCACCCCACTCTCTCTCCCCTGAACCCACTCCCTCCCCGTATCCACCCCACTCTCTCTCCCCCTGAACCCACTCCCTCCCCGTATCCACCCCACTCTCTCTCCCCACTTCCCCGCACTCCCTCCCCGTATCCACCCCACTCTCTCCCCCTTCCCCTCACTCTCTCCCAGTATCCACCCCACTCTCTCTCCCCCTTCCCCTCACTCCCTCCCCGTATCCACCCCACTCCCTCCCCGTATCCACCCCACTCCCTCCCCGTATCCACCCCACTCTCTCTCCCCCCTTTCCCCCCACTCTCCCCGTATCCACCCCACTCTCTCTCCCCCCACCGTATCCACCCCACTCTCTCTCCCCTGAACCCACTCCCTCCCCGCATATCCCCCACTCTCTCCCCTTCCCCTCCACCCCTCACTCCATCAGGAGGGAGGTGAGGGTCCTCTCCGCCATTCCATAAGACCATCCGCCGATCCCCCCCTGGGTGCCCAAAGGCACCTCAATCCGCGTCTCGAACGGAGATGGTGGAGGGGGGGGGGGTTTTTACCGGGATGGTTCCAGGGCTGAGGGGGGAACGTTAGTGACAAGGGTTCGATTGGAGAGAGGCTGGGGTAGGAGCTGCCCTCGGAGCGAGGCAGGTCGAGGGGGTGATCGAGGCGCGAAAGAGGGGGTTCGGGGAAGGTAGGCAAGGAAGAGCCGATCCCATTGGCCGGCGGGTGCGAGGAATTGGGGTCGGGGAACGCAGGTTCGAGGTCTTCGGATAGAGAGACGTGGGGGAGCGGGGCTGGGTGGTGGTGGTGGTGGGGGGTCGGGTGTGAGGGGTGGGGGGGAACTCCTTTCTACGCAGCGAGTGGTTAATGAGCTGGGACTCGCCCCCTTCCCAGAGGGAAGGCGGAGACAGTGAACGATTCCAAACGGACGAGCGCTCGGGGAGGGGGGAGACAAACTGGCGCAAGGAGACGGGGGTCAATGGGGCTGACTGGATTACTCTGGAGAGAGGCAGAGTGGACCCAGTCCCCTCTGTGCCACTCTGGATCGGACAACGTTAAAGAGAGGGGAGGGGAGGGGGTGGGGTGGGGTGTGGAGAGTTTATCGCTTAAACAAAAAACAACGGGAGAAACGGGATCTTGCTGTGCGCGGCTAGCCACGTTTACAAAGGCGCCTGCGTTTCCTGGGGTAAAGGAAGCTGCCTCGTCCCTCTCAAGCGCTTCGGGGTGCCCTGAGGCTGCGGGAAGGGGCCATTAGACGCCGGTCACCCTACAGCATCTCCTCACCAGCAGCCGCTCCAGCATGGCCTGATAGTCTTGTGTGGTCTCTGCTTCAGCCTCTTTCACCAGCGTCGTCAGGGAGGCCCGGTCCTCCTCCGAGGCAGAGCTCAGCTCCTGGAGAAGGACAGGGGGGAGGGGAGGGGGGGTGTATGGAGTAAGCAGAGAGAGAGAGAGAGAGAGAGAGAGGGAGGGAGGGGGAGAGAGAGAGAGAGAGAGAGAGGGAGGGAGGGTG
>NW_027598491.1:0-43206 GCF_964194155.1 Cetorhinus maximus
GAGAGAGAGAGAGCCGGGCAGAGAGGGATAGAGAGAGAGAGAGAGAGACTGGGGCAGGGAGGTCTAGAGAGAGAGAGAGCGAGCGTGGCAGAGAGGGATAGAGAGAGAGAGAGAGAGAACGGAACAGGGAGGGATAGAGAGAGAGAGAGAGCGGGGCAGGGAGGGAAAGAGAGAGAGAGAGAGAGAGAGGGTCAGGGAGGGATAGATAGAGAGAGAGAGCGAGAGAGGGGCAGGGAGGGATAGAGGGAGAGAGAGAGAGAGCGGGACAGGGAGGGATAGAGAGAGAGAGAGAGAGGGGCAGGGAGGGATAGAGAGAGAGAGAGAGAGAGTGGGACAGGGAGGGATAGAGAGAGAGAGAGAGAGAGTGGGACAGGGGGTTATAGAGAGAGAGAGAGAGAGAGAGAGTGGGACAGGGAGGGATAGTGAGAGAGAGAGAGAGATTGGGACAGGGAGGGATAGGGAGAGAGAGAGAGAGAGAGAGTGGGGCAGTGAGGGATAGAGAGTGAGCGAGAGAGAGCGGGACAGGGAGGTATAGAGAGAGAGAGAGAGAGAGTGGGACAGGGAGGGATAGAGAGAGAGAGAGAGAGTGTGACAGGGAGGGATAGAGAGAGAGAGAGAGAGTGTGACAGGGAGGGGTAGAGAGAGAGAGAGAGAGAGCGGGCAGCGAGGTATAGAGAGAGAGAGAGAGTGGGGCAGGGAGGGATTGAGAGAGACAGAGAGAGAGCGGGGCAGGGATGGATAGAGAGAGAGAGGGATAGAGAGAATGACAGTGGAGCAGGGAGGGATAGAGAGAGAGAGAGAGGGACAGGGAGCGATAGAGATAGAGGGAGGGATAGAGAGAGAGAGAGGGAGTGGGGCAGGGAGGGATAGAGAGAGAGAGAGAGAGAGTGGGGCAGGGAGGGATAGAGAGAGAGAGAGAGAGTGGGGCAGGGAGGGATAGAGAGAGAGAGCGAGAGAGCGGGGCAGGGAGGGATAGAGAGAGAGAGAGAGAGAGCGGGGCAGCGTGGGATAGAGAGAGAGAGAGAGAGAGCGGGGCAGGGAAGGATAGAGAGAGAGAGAGCGGAGCAGGGAGGGATAGAGAGAGGGAGAGAGGTGGAGCGGTGCCGGGAGGAATAGAGAGAGAGAGAGAGAGAAATAGAGAGTGAGAGAAATAAGGGAGAGAAAGAAATACCGAAAGGGAGAGAGGAAGAAGTAGAGAGAGGGGCAGAAGTAGATGGAGGGAGGGAGAGTCAGGAAGAGATAGAGGTAGATGGAGAAATAGAAAGAGGGGGAGAAATAGAGAGAGGGAGAAATACAGAGTGAGGAAGAGAGAGAGATGGGGGAGAGTGAGAGAGGGAGACAGAGAAGGGGAAGATAGAGATAGACGGGGAGAGTGAGTTAGAGGGAGGCAAAGAGAGAGAGGGGAAGATTGAGATAGAGAGGGTGGGAGAGAGAGATGGGGAGAGAGAAAGGGAGGTAGATGGAGGGTGAGACAGCGGGAGAGAGAGGCGGAGGGAGATGGGGGAGAGAGAGAGGGAGGGGAAGAGAAGAAGAGAGGGGTGTGGGAGGTAGAGAGATGCGGAGAGAGAGTGAGTGGGAGAGGGAGAGAGGAGGAAGTCGGAGAGGCAGAGAAAGACAGAAAGGCAGAGAGAGGGAGAGGGGGAGAGCAAGAGATACAAAGATAGAGATAGAGGGAGGGAAAGAATGAAAGGGACAGAGGGAGAGAACCGAGAAACAGAAAGAGAGATAACAGTGAGAGAGAGACAGAGAGAAGGACAGAGCGAGAGAGGCAGAGACAGGCAGGGAGACAAAGAAGGATGGAGAAAGGGAAAGAGACAGAGGGGAAGAGAGTGAGAGAGAGACAGAAAGTGAGAGAGATGGACAGAATGAGAGTCAGAGAGGGGGGACAGAGGGAGAGGGAGAGAAGCAGAGAGAGACACAGAACAGAGAGAGAGATAGAAAAAGAGCAACTGAGATACAGAGGGTGACTGTGAAAGAGACTGTGAGAGAAATGAGAGTCAGAGAGAGAGAGAGAGACAGAGACTGAGACAGAGAGAGAGAAAGACAGAAAAAGAGAAACAGATAGAGATAGACAGAGAGACACAGACAGAAAGACACAGAGAGAGAGACTGAGACAGAGAGAGCGAGAGACAGTGAGAGAGAAAGGCAGAGAAAAAGAGAGACAGCTAAAGGTAGACAGAGAGATACAGACAGAGAGACACAGAGAGAGAGAAGAGATGGGCAGACAGATGGACGGTCAGAGATATAGAGCCACAGAGAGAGAGAGTGAGATAAACAGAGGAAGAGAGAGAGAGAGAAAGAAGCAGTAAGACAGAGGGAGAGCAGAGAGAGAGAGAGCGAGATAGGGACAGAGAGAGAGAGAGAGAGAGAAAGGGATAGAGAGAGATAGATACGGTGTGAGACAGACAGACAGACAGAGAGATTGATATGGAGCAACGGAGACAGAGAGGGGATAGAGGAACAGAGAGGAAGAGACAGAATGAGAGAAAGAGAGAGAAATGAGAGACAGGGAGTGTGAGGGTGGAAGGGAGAGAGTCAGAGAGAGACTGAGAGAGAGAGAGCAAGAGAGGCAGAGACAGAGAGAGAGAGAGGGACAGAGTGAGAGGGACAGAGAAAGAGAGAGAGACAGAAGGACAGATGGACAGAGAGAGATAGAGAGCCACAGAGGAAGAGAGAGAGAGAGAGAGAGATAGAGTTAGATAGACACAGACAGAGACAGAGAAAGAGAGAGCGAGAGTGGCAGAGACAGAGAGAGAGAGAGAGGGACAGAGTGAGAGGGATAGAGAAAGAGAGAGAGACAGAAGGACAGAGAGATAAAGAGAGATAGAGAGCCACAGACACAGAGGACGAGAGAAAGAGGGAGAGAAATAGAGTGAGATAGACACAGACAGAGACAGAGAAAGAGAGAGAGATTGAGGCAGAGAGAGAGAGAGAGGGTGACAGTAGCAGGAAAAGAGAGAGAGGGGATGGGAGAGGGGGAGAGAGACAGACAGAGCGAGAAACCCAAGAGGTTGTCGGTGGGAGAACGAGAGGGCTGAACACGGAGCGATGCAAACGAGGCGATGGAAAGTGATCCGAAGAGAGGGGGAAGAGGGAGAGGGAAAAACAGGAGAGATGGGGTAAGAAGGACAAGGTTGCGGATAGACACAGATAGAGAGAGAGAGAGAGTGAGAAAGGATGAGCGATAAGAAGGATGGGGTGTGAGGCAGAGAGGGAGGAGAGAGGGGGGTGAGGGAGAGAGAGAGATATTGTGAAAGGTACGAGACAATTGAACTCTCACTGACCTCAGTGTGAAACGAACCGTATATTGGGTTGGCTCCCTCGCCCACTCCCCTGTGATAAACCGTCCCCCCTCCACCCCCACCCCACCACGTGTACCGGAAGATTGGGCGCGCACTTTCACACCAGATTGTTCAAATCCAACTCCTCCGACTGCGTCGCTTTAAAGGGCTGCAGCCTGGCCTCGGCAGCGGAATGCGACATCGCCCGCGCCACCGTTCGAACCAAGACGAAACGAGTCGAACTCCGGAAACACGAGCAAATTGCCGCCCGAGATGAATGGGATGAACCCCACCCTCCCTTCCTCGCCCCCTTAGGCAGCCCCTCGGGGGTCGGGGGGGGGGAGTGAGAGCTGCTCCCTCTCCGGTTTGATGGGTGCCGAGCATGGCTGATCATCCAACTCAATATCCTGCTCCCGCTTTCTCCCCATACCCTTTGACCCCTTTCGCCCCCCCAAGAGCGACATCTAACTCCTTCTTGAAAACACACAATGTTTTGGTCTCAACTACTTTCTGTGGTAGCGAATTCCACAGCCTCACCGCTCTCTGGGTGAAGACATTTCTCCTCATCTCAGTCCTAAATGGTCTACCCCGTATCCTCAGACTGTGACCCCCTGGTTCTGGACTCCCCCCACCACCATCGGGAACATCCTTCCTGCATCTACCCTGTCCAGTCCTGTTAGAATTTTATAGGTTTCTATGAGATTCCCCTCCTCATTCTTCTGAACTCCAGCGAATATAATCCTCACCGACTCGATCTCTCCTCATATGTCAGTCCCCCACCCAGCTTTGTGTCCTTCTAGTCTGTGCCGAAATATTATTCCGCTAGTCCCATTGACCTCTCCCGTCCATGTATCTATCCAAATTATTCTTCAAACTTAAGAGTGAGCCCACATTTACCACGTCAGATGGTAGCTCGTTCCACACTCTCACCACTCTCTGAGTGAACAAGTTCCCCCTAAACCTTTCCCCTTTCACCCTAAAGCCATGTCCTCTGGTGTTTATCTCTCCTAATCTAAGTGGGAAGAGCCTACTCACATTTACTCTGTCTATACCCCTCACAATTTTGTAAACTTCTATCAAATCTCCCCTCATCCTTCTACGCTCCAAGGAATACAGTCCTAACCTGTTTAATCTTTCCCTGTAACTCAACTCCTTAAGACCCGGCAACATCCTAGTAAATCTTCTCTGCAACTCTCTCAATCTTACTAATATCCTTCCTGTAGTTAGGCAACCAGAACTGCACATAATACTCCAAAGTTGGCCTCACCAATGTCTTATACAACCTCACCATAACATCCCAACTCCTATACTCAATACTTTGATTTATGAAGGCCAGTATGCCAAAAGCTTTCTTTACAACCCTGTCTACCTGTGACGCCACTTTCAGGGAATGATGTACCTGATCTCCCTTTGTTCCTCCGCACTCCTCAGTGCCCGACCATTTACTGTGTAAGCCCTACCTTGGTTTGACCTTCCAAAATGTAACACCTCACACTTTTCCGCATTAAATTCCATCTGCCATTTTCTGGCCCATTTTTCCAGTTGGTCCAGATCTCTCTGCAAAGCTTTGAAAGCCTTCCTCGCGGTCCACAACGCCTCCAATCTTAGTGTCATCAGCAAACTCGCTGATCCAATTCTCGATCCATGCCAGTATATTATCCCCAATTCCCACGTGCTCTAGTTTTGTTGACTAACCTCCCGTGTGGGACCTCATCAAAAAGCCTTCTGAAAATCCAAGTACACCACATCCACTGGTTTATGCTTGACAAATCGACTGGAATTTCTCGAGGATGTAACTGGTAGAGTTGATGAGGGAGAGCCAGTGGATGTGGTTTATATGGACTTTCAGAAGGGCTTTCGACAAAGTTCCACATAAGAGATTGGCGTGTAAAATTAAAGCGCATGGGATTGGGGGTGGTATTTTGAGATGGATAGAAAACTGGTTGGCAGACAGGAAACAAAGAGTAGGAATAAATGGGTCTTTTTCCGAATGGCAGGCAGTGACTAGTGGGGTACCGCAGGGATTGGTGCTGGGACCCCAGTTACTCACAATATATATTAATGATATTAATATCTCCAAATTTGCAGATGACACAACACTGGGTGGGAGGGTGAGCTGTGAGGAGGATGCAGAGATGCTTCAGTGTGATTTGGACAAGCTGAGTGAGTGGGCAAATGCATGGCAGATGCAGTTTAATGTGGATAAATGTGAGGTTATCCACTTTAGTAGCAAAAACAGGAAGGCAGATTATTATCCGAATGGCTATAAATTGAGAGAGGGGGAATGTGCAATGAGACCTGGGTGTCCTCGTACACCAGTCGCTGAAGGTAAGCATGCAGGTGCAGCAGGCGGTAAAGAAGGCAAATGGTATGTTGGCCTTCATAGCGAGAGGATTCGAGTACAGGAGCAGAGATGTCTTTGCTGCAATTGTACAGGGGCCTTGGTGAGACCACACCTGGAATATTGTGTGTGCAGTTTTGGTCTCCTTACCTGAGGAAGGATGTTCTTGCTCTAGAGGGAGTGCACAGAATCACACAGGGTGCAGAAGAGGCCCTTCGGCCCATCGAGTCTGCACCGACACGTGAGAAACACCTGACCGACCTCCCCAATCCCATTGACCAGCACTTGGCCCCATAGCCTTGAATGTTTATGAGGTGCCAAGTGCTCATCCAGGTACTTTTTAAAGGATGTGAGGCTAACCCGCCTCCACCACCCTCCCAGGCAGCGCATTCCAGACCCTCACCACCCTCTGGGTAAAAGAGTTTTTCCTCACATCCCCCCTAAACCTCCTGCCCCTCACCTTGAACTTATGTCCCCTCTCGTGACTGACGCTTCAACTAAGGGGAACAGCTGCTCCCTATCCACCCTGTCCATGCCCCTCATCATCTTGTCCACCTCGATCAGGTCGCCCCTCAGTCTTCTCTGCTCCAACGGAAACAACCCAAGTCTATCCAAACCTCTCTTTATCACTTAAATGTTTCATCCCCAGGCAACATCCTGGTGAATCTCCTCTGCACCCCCTCCAGTGTAATCACATCCTTCCTATAATGTGGCGACCAGAGCTGCACACAGTACTCCAGCTGTGGCCTCACCAAGGGTCTATACAACTCCAACATCACCTCCCTACTTTTGTAATCTATGCCTCGATTGATAAAGGCAAGTGTCCCATATGCCTTTTTCACCACCCCCACTAACATGCCCCTCTGCCTTCAGAGATCTATGGACACACACACCAAGGTCCCTTTGTTCCTCAGAACTTCCGAGTGCCATGCCGTTCATTGAATACTTCCTTGTCAAATTACTCCTTCCAAAGTGTATCACCTCACACTTTTCAGGGTTAAATTCCATCTGCCACTTATCTGCCCATTTGACCATCCCGTCTATATCTTCCTGTAGCCCAAGACACTCAACCTCACTGTTAAAAACACGGCCAATCTTTGTGTCATCCGCAAACTTACTAATCCTAACCCCCACGTAATCATCTATGTCGTTTATATAAATGACAAATAATAGGGGACCCAGCACAGATCCCTGTGGTACGCCACTGGACACTGGCTTCCAGTTACTAAAGCATCCTTCTGTCATCACCCTCTGCCTCCTACAACTAAGCCAATTTTGAATCCACCTTATCAAATTACCCTGTATCCCATGTGCATTTGCCTTCTTTATAAGTCTCCCATGTGGGAGTGCGGCGAAGGTTTACCCGACTGATTCCTGGGATGGCGGGACTGACATACGAGGAGAGATTGAGTCGGTTAGGATTATATTCGCTGGAGTTCAGAAGAACGAGGGGGGGAATCTCATAGAAACCTATAAAACTCTAACAGGACTAGACAGGGTAGATGCAGGAAGGATGTTCCCGATGGTGGTGGAGGGAGTCCAGAACCAGGGGTCACAGTCTGAGGATACGGGGTAGACCATTTAGGACTGAGATGAGGAGAAATGTCTTCACCCGGAGAGCGGTGAGCCTGTGGAATTCACCACCACAGAGAGTAGTTGAGGCCAAAACATTGTGTGTTTTCGAGAAGGAGTTAGATATAGCTCTTGGGGTGAAAGGGATCAAAGGGTTCGGGGAGAAAGCGGGAGCAGGATATTGAGTTGGACGATCAGCCATGATCATAATGACTGGGGGAAGCAGGCTCGAGGGGCCGAATGGCCTCCTCCCTGCTCCTAGTTTCTACGTTCCCCTTTATCGATGCTACAAGTAACATTCTCGAAGGTCTCCAGTAGGTTTGTCCCACATGATTTCCCTTTCCTGCTCGATCTTGCCATTATTTTCCAAGTGTCTGGTCCTACAAGACACTAGTTAGGCCTCGTCTGGAGAAACTGTGTCCAGTTCTGGGCTCCAGACTTGAGGAAGGATGTTGAAGGTTTTGGAGGGAGAGAGTACAGGGGAGATTCACTCAAGAAGGATTCCCGGGATGCAGAACTGGAGCCGTGAGGAGAGATTGGGATTGTTTTCCTTGGAGGAAAGGAGGCTGAGAGGAGTTTTGATGGGGGGGTATTCAAGATCCTGAGGGGCACGGGCAGGGTAAGTGGTGAGAAACTGTTTCTCATGCAAGTGAACACCAAGGACTAGAGGGGCCCAGATTCAAGATATAATGGGCTAAAGGGGTCAATGTAATGCGAGGGGAAAGGTTTTTCACCCAGAGGGTGGTTGGAGTCTGGAACGAACTTTCTGTGAGGGTAGTGGAGGCAGGTCCCTCCTTAAATAGTGGGGGGGTCACATTTACTGCTTCCTGGTCCGCAAGGGAACATTTCCAGAGGCCTGGAGGATTTTGACAGCACCTCCGAGGCCTCCTCTATCTCTACAGCCCACCTCCTTCGACACTCTGGGATGTAGCTTACCCTGGGGTCCAGGGTGGGGGGTTTATCAACCTTTAACCCAGTCAACTTTTCAAACACGCGCTCTTTACCAACACTCATTTCTTTTGAGTTCCTCAGTTTCACGAGTCCCCCGGCCGCCCGAGTATTTCTGGGAGATTTCCCACGTCTTCTTCCGGTGAAGATAGGGACAAAGACGTGACTGTTGAGTTGCCTCGCCATTTCCCCCCCGGTCTCCGCCTGTAATGGGCCCACGCTTGTCCCAGCCAAGCTTTGCCTTGTAACACACACCGAGAGATGCTGTTACAGTCTGGCTTCATCTTACTCACTAGCCCGCACTCACGATTCTCCTTTTCCCGCACCCTTGTCACCCGCTTCCTCCGACCTAACGCAATCTTTAACCTCTTAGCCGCCTTTCATTCACCTCTCCCTCTGGGTGTCGGTGCCTTAAGAGGATTGTATACCTGTACTTGAAACACTAGCCATTGCCTCTCCACCTCCAAATCATTTAGGGGTATTTTTCCAATCCACCAAAGCCCCTCATACCATCATCATTGCCTTTGCTCAGATTGAGGACCCGAGGTTCAGGATTAACTCTACCGCTTTTAAAACTTAATGTGAAATTCCAGCATGTTATGATCACTATTCCCTAAAGGCTCCCTACAGCAACGTCCTTTCTCATTACATAATACTCAATCTAAAATGACCTGATCCCCAATTGGTTCTTCAACATAGTTCTCCAGAAACCCATCCCCTACGCACTCCAGGAATTCATCCTCCATGGCATTATTGCTATTTAGGTTTACCTAGTCTTTCTGTGAATTGAAGTCATCTATTATCCCTGTATGACCCTATCCCCGTTCTCCCCATCTACTCTGCCCAGACCCCTCATCATTTTGAACACATCTATCAAATCTCCTCTCAACCTTCTCTTCTGCAAGGAGAACAGTCCCGAATTCTCCGATCTATCCACCTGACTGAAGTTCCTCAACCCTGGAACCATTCTCGGGAATCTTTTCCGCTCTCTCTCTCTCCAATGCCTTCACACCCTTCCTAAAGTGTGGTGCCCAGGACTGGACACAATACTCCAGCTGAGGCCGTACTAGTGTCTTATACACGTTCAACATAACCTCCCTGCTCTTGTGCACTCTGCCCCTATAAATAAAACCCAGGACACTGTCTGCTTCAATAAATTGCTCTCTCCACCTGCCCTACCACCTTCATGGACTTATGTACTCTCCTCCTGCATCCTCTTTAGAGTTATACCCATTAGTTTATATTGCCTCTCTCCATGTTCTTCCTACCAAAATGAATCATCACTTTTTTTATTCATTCACGGAGTGTGGGTGTCGCTGGCCGGGCCCGGCATTTATTGCCCATCCCTAATTGCCCCTTGAGAAGGTGGTGGGTGAGCTGCGTTCTTGAACTGTTGCAGTCCCCTGTGGTGTAGGTACACCCACAGTGCTGTTAGGGAGGGAGTTCCAGGATTTTGTCCCTGTGGTGTAGGTACACCCACGGCACTGTTAGGGAGGGAGTTCCAGGATTTTGTCCCTGTGGTGTAGGTACACCCACGGCGCTGTTAGGGAGGGAGTTCCAGGATTTTGACCCAGTGACAGTGAAGGAACGGCCGATATATTTCCAAGTCGGGATGGTGAGGGGCTCGGAGGGGAACTTCCAGGTCGTGGTGTTCCCCATGTGTCTGCTGCCCTTGTCCTTCTAGATGGTAGAGGTCGTGGGTTTGGAAGGTGCTGTCGAAGGAGCCTTGGCGGGTTGCTGCAGTGCATCTTGTAGATGGTACACACACTGCTGCTACTGTGCGTCGGTGGTGGAGGGAGTGAATGTTTGTGGATGGGGTGCCGATCGAGCGGGGGCTGCTTTGTCCTGGACGGTGTCGAGTTTCTCGAGTGTTGTGGGAGCTGCAACTCATCCAGGCAAGTGGGGAGTATCCATCACACTCCTGACTTGTGCCTTGTAGATGGTGGACAGGCTTTGGAGGAGTCAGGAGGTGAGTAACTCATCACAGGATTCCCAGCCTCTGACCTGCTCTTGTAGCCACAGTATTTATATGGCTGGGTCCAGTTCAGTTTCTGGTCAATGGGAACCCCCAGGATGTTGATAGTGGGGGATTCAGTGATGGTAATGCCATTGAACATCAATGGTTGGATTCTCTCTTGTTGGAGATGGTCATTGCCTGGCACTTGTGTGTGTGGGCGCGAATGTTACTTGCCACTGGTCAGCCCCGAGACTGGATATTGTCCCGGTCTTGCTGCATTTGGACACGGGGCTGCTTCAGTATCTGAGGAGTCGCGAATGGTGCTGAACATTGTGCAACCATCAGCGAACATCCCCACTTCTGACCTTACGATGGGAGGAAGGTCATTGATGGAGCAGCTGAAGATGGTTGGGCCGAGGACACTAACCCTGAGGAACTCCTGCGGTGAGATTGTTCCCAGTACCTCGGTCAGTGCCGGGTGGTCAGTCCGGTTTCAGTCCTTTGAGACGTTTTAGCAGTTTGAGTGGTTTGCTAGGCCATTTCAGAGGGGCATTTAAGAGTCAACCACATTGCTGTGGGTCTGGAGTCACATGTAGGCCAGACCGGGTAAGGAGGGCAGATTTCCCTCCCTAAAGGGGCATTAGTGAACCAGATGGGGTTTTTACAACAATCGACAATGGTTTCATAGAAACCAGGAGCAGGAGGCCATTCAGCCCCTCGAGTCTGCTCCGCCATTCAATATGATCATGGCTGATCCTCTATCTCAACTCCGTACTCCCGCTCTCTCTCTCTCTCCCCCAGACCCCTTGAAGCCTTTCGAATCTAGAAATCTACCTATTTCCTTCTTAAATATATTCAGTGAATTGGCCTCCACAGCGTCTGAGGTAGAGAATTCCACAGGTTCACAAGTGATGAAGTTCCTCCTCATCTCAGTCCTGAATGGTCTACCCTGTATCCTGAGACTGTGACCCCCTGGTTCTAGACTCCCTCAGCCAGAGGAAACATCCTCCCTGCATCCAGTCTGTCCATCCCTGTCAGAATTTTCTACGTGTCAGTGAGACCACCCCCTCTCATTCTTCTAAACTCCAGTGAATACAGGGCCCAGTCGACCCAATCTCTTCTCATACGACAATCCCGCCATCCCAGGAATCAGTCTGGTGAACCTTCCCTGCTCTCCCTCTATGGCAAGTATATCCTTTCTTAGGTAAGGAGACCAAAACTGCACACCATACTCCAGGTGTGGTCTCTCCAAGGCCCCTGTACAATTGCAGCAAGACATCCTTGCTCCTGTACTCGAATCCTCTCACAATGAAGACCAACATACCATTTGCCTTCTTCACCGCCTGCTGCACCTGCATGCTTACCTTCAGCGACTGGTGTACGAGGGACACCCAGGTCCCTCTGTACATCCACATTTCCCAATCTATCACCATTTAAATAATACTCTGCCATTCTGTTTTTCCTACCCAAAAGTGGATAACTTCACACTTATCCACATTAAACTGCATCTGCCATGTATTTGCCCACTCACTCAACCTGTCTAAATCACCTCAAAGCCTCTTAACAGCCTC
The DNA here is from genome assembly GCF_964194155.1 of Cetorhinus maximus. NCBI lineage: Eukaryota > Metazoa > Chordata > Chondrichthyes > Lamniformes > Cetorhinidae > Cetorhinus > Cetorhinus maximus. Next base: position 11,671 of record NW_027598491.1, read on the forward strand.
CCCACTGCTCACACACTCTAAATTGAGAGAGGGGGAATGTGCGACGAGACCTGGGTGTCCTCGTACACCAGTCGCTGAAGGTAAGCATGCAGGTGCAGCAGGCGGTGAAGAAGGCAAATGGTATGTTGGCCTTCATAGCCAGAGGATTCGAGTACAGGAACAGGGATGTCTTGCTGCAATTGTACAGGGGCCTTGGTGAGACCACACCTGGAATATTGTGTGTGCAGTTTTGGTCTCTTTACCTGAGGAAGGATGTTCTTGCTATAGAGGGAGAGCAGCGACTGATTCCTGGGATGGCGGGACTGACATATGAGGAGAGATCGAGTCGGTTAGGATTATATTCGCTGGAGTTCAGAAGGATGAGGGGGGGAATCTCATAGAAACCTATAAAATTCTAACAGGACTAGACAGGGTAGATGCAGGAAGGATGTTCCCGATGGTGGGGGTAGTCCAGAACCAGGGGGTCACAGTCTGAGGATACGGGGTAGACCATTTAGGACTGAGATGAGGAGAAATGTCTTCACCCGGAGAGCGGTGAGCCTGTGGAATTCACTACCACGGAGAGTAGCTGAGGCCAAAACATTGTGTGTTTCCAAGAAGGAGTTAGATATAGCTCTTGGGGGGCGAAAGGGATCAAAGGGTATGGGGAGAAAGCGGGAGCAGGATATTGAGTTGGACGATCAGCCATGATCATAATGACTGGGAGAAGCAGGCTCGAGGGGCCGAATGGCCTCCTCCCTGCTCCTAGTTTCTACGTTCCCCTTTATCGATGCTACAAGTAACATTCTCGAAGGTCTCCAGTAGGTTTGTCCCACATGATTTCCCTTTCCTGCTCGATCTTGCCATTATTTTCCAAGTGTCCGGTCCTACAAGACACTAGTTAGGCCTCGTCTGGAGAAACTGTGTCCAGTTCTGGGCTCCAGACATGAGGAAGGATGTTGAAGGTTTTGGAGGGAGAGAGTACAGGGGATATTCACTCAGGAATGATTCCCGGGATGCAGAACTGGAACCGCGAGGAGAGGTTGGGATTGTTTTCCTTGGAGGAAAAGAGGCTGAGAGGAGTTTTGATGGGGGATATTCAAGACCCTGAGGGGCACGGGCAGGGTAAGTGGTGAGAAACTGTTTCTCATGCAAGTGAACACCAAGGACTAGAGGGGCCCAGATTCAAGATATAATGGGCTAAAGGGGTAAATGTGATGCGAGAGGAAATGTTTTTCACCCAGAGGGTGGTTAGAGTCTGGAACGAACTTTCTGTGAGGGTAGTGGAGGCAGGTCCCTCCTTAAATAGTGGGGGGGTCACATTTACTGCTTCCTGGTCCGCAAGGGAACATTTCCAGAGGCCTGGAGGATTTTGACAGCACCTCCGAGGCCTCCTCTATCTCTACAGCCCACCTCCTTCGACACTCTGGGATGTAGCTTACCCTGGGGTCCAGGGTGGGGGGTTTATCAACCTTTAACCCAGTTAACTTTTCAAACACGCGCTCTTTACCAACACTCATTTCTTTTGAGTTCCTCGGTCTCACGAGTCCCCCGGCCGCCCGAGTATTTCCGGGAGATTTCCCACGTCTTCTTCCCGTGAAGATAGGGACAAAGACGTGACTGTTGAGTTGCCTCGCCATTTCCCCCTGGTCTCCGCCTGTAATGGGCCCACGCTTGTCCCAGCCAATCTTTGCCTTGTAACACACACCGAGAGATGCTGTTACAGTCCGCCTTCATCTTACTCACTAGCCCGCGCTCACGATTCTCCTTTTCCCGCACCCTTGTCACCCGCTTCCTCCGACCTAACGCAATCTTTAACCTCTTAGCCGCCTTTCATTCACCTCTCCCTCTGGGTGTCGGTGCCTTAAGAGGATTGTATACCTGTACTTGAAACACTAGCCATTGCCTCTCCACCTCCAAATCTTTTAGGGGTATTTTTCCAATCCACCAAAGCCCCTCATACCATCATCATTGCCTTTGCTCAGATTGAGGACCCGAGGTTCAGGATTAACTCTACCGCTTTCAAAACTTAATGTGAAATTCCAGCATGTTATGATCACTATTCCCTAAAGGCTCCCTACAGCAACGTCCTTTCTCATTACATAATACTCAATCTAAAATGACCTGATCCCCAATTGGTTCTTCAACATAGTTCTCCAGAAACCCATCCCCTACGCACTCCAGGAATTCATCCTCCATGGCATTATTGCTATTTAGGTTTACCTAGTCTCTCTGTGAATTGAAGTCATCTATTATCCCTGTATGACCCTATCCCCATTCTCCCCATCTACTCTGCCCAGACCCCTCATCATTTTGAACACATCTATCAAATCTCCTCTCAACCTTCTCTTCTCCAAGGAGAACAGTCCCGAATTCTCCGATCTATCCACCTGACTGAAGTTCCTCAACCCTGGAACCATTCTCGGGAATCTTTTCCGCTCTCTCTCTCTCCAATGCCTTCACACCCTTCCTAAAGTGTGGTGCCCAGGACTGGACACAATACTCCAGCTGAGGCCGTACTAGTGTCTTATACACGTTCAACATAACCTCCCTGCTCTTGTGCACTCTGCCCCTATAAATAAAACCCAGGACACTGTCTGCTTCAATAAATTGCTCTCTCCACCTGCCCTACCACCTTCATGGACTTATGTACTCTCCTCCTGCATCCTCTTTAGAGTTATACCCATTAGTTTATATTGCCTCTCTCCATGTTCTTCCTACCAAAATGAATCATCACTTTTTTTATTCATTCACGGAGTGTGGGTGTCGCTGGCCGGGCCCGGCATTTATTGCCCATCCCTAATTGCCCCTTGAGAAGGTGGTGGGTGAGCTGCGTTCTTGAACTGTTGCAGTCCCCTGTGGTGTAGGTACACCCACAGTGCTGTTAGGGAGGGAGTTCCAGGATTTTGTCCCTGTGGTGTAGGTACACCCACGGCACTGTTAGGGAGGGAGTTCCAGGATTTTGTCCCTGTGGTGTAGGTACACCCACGGCGCTGTTAGGGAGGGAGTTCCAGGATTTTGACCCAGTGACAGTGAAGGAACGGCCGATATATTTCCAAGTCGGGATGGTGAGGGGCTCGGAGGGGAACTTCCAGGTGGTGGTGTTCCCCATGTGTCTGCTGCCCTTGTCCTTCTAGATGGTAGAGGTCGTGGGTTTGGAAGGTGCTGTCGAAGGAGCCTTGGTGAGTTGCTGCAGTGCATCTTGTAGATGGTACACACACTGCTGCTACTGTGCGTCGGTGGTGGAGGGAGTGAATGTTTGTGGATGGGGTGCCGATCGAGCGGGGCTGCTTTGTCCTGGACGGTGTCGAGTTTCTCGAGTGTTGTGGGAGCTGCAACTCATCCAGGCAAGTGGGGAGTATCCATCACACTCCTGACTTGTGCCTTGTAGATGGTGGACAGGCTTTGGGGGAGTCAGGAGGTGAGTAACTCATCACAGGATTCCCAGCCTCTGACCTGCTCTTGTAGCCACAGTATTTATATGGCTGGGTCCAGTTCAGTTTCTGGTCAATGGTAACCCCCAGGATGTTGATAGTGGGGGATTCAGTGATGGTAATGCCATTGAACATCAATGGTTGGATTCTCTCTTGTTGGAGATGGTCATTGCCTGACACTTGTGTGTGGGCGCGAATGTTACTTGCCACTTGTCAGCCCAAGCCTGGATATTGTCCAGGTCTTGCTGCATTTGGACACGGGGCTGCTTCAGTATCTGAGGAGTCGCGAATGGTGCTGAACATTGTGCAACCATCAGCGAACATCCCAACTTCTGACCTTACGATGAGAGGAAGGTCATTGATGGAGCAGCTGAAGATGGTTGGGCCGAGGACACTAACCCTGAGGAACTCCTGCGGTGAGATTGTTCCCAGTACCTCGGTCAGTGCCGGGTGGTCTGTCTGGTTTCAGTCCTTTGAGACGTTTTAGCAGTTTGAGTGGTTTGCTAGGCCATTTCAGAGGGGCATTTAAGAGTCAACCACATTGCTGTGGGTCTGGAGTCACATGTAGGCCAGACCGGGTAAGGAGGGCAGATTTCCCTCCCTAAAGGGGCATTAGTGACCCAGATGGGGTTTTTACAACAATCGACAATGGTTTCATAGAAACCAGGAGCAGGAGGCCATTCAGCCCCTCGAGTCTGCTCCGCCATTCAATATGATCATGGCTGATCCTCTATCTCAACTCCATACTCCCGCTCTCTCTCTCTCTCCCCCAGACCCCTTGAAGCCTTTCGAATCTAGAAATCTACCTATTTCCTTCTTAAATATATTCAGTGAATTGGCCTCCACAGCGTCTGAGGTAGAGAATTCCACAGGTTCACAAGTGATGAAGTTCCTCCTCATCTCAGTGCTAAATGGTCTACCCCGTATCCTCAGACTGTGACCCCCTGGTTCTAGACTCCCCCAGACAGAGGAAACATCCTCCCTGCATCCGGTCTGTCCATCCCTGTCAGAATTTTCTACGTGTCAGTGAGACCACCCCCTCTCATTCTTCTAAACTCCAGTGAATACAGGGCCCAGTCGACCCAATCTCTCCTCATACGACAATCCCGCCATCCCAGGAATCAGCCTGGTGAACCTTCCCTGCACTCCCTCTATGGCAAGTATATCCTTTCTTAGGTAAGGAGACCAAAACTGCGCACGATACTCCAGGTGTGGTCTCTCCAAGGCCCCTGTCCAGCTGCAGTAAGACATCCCTGCTCCTGTACTCAAGTCCTCTCGCAATGAAGACCAACATACCATTTGCCTTCTTTACCGCCTGCTGCACCTGCATGCTTACCTTCAGCGACTGGTGTACGAGGACACCCAGGTCCCTCTGTACATCCACATTTCCCAATCTATCACCATTTAAATAATACTCTGCCATTCTGTTTTTCCTACTTCACACTTATCCACATTAAACTGCATCTGCCATGTATTTGCCCACTCACTCAATCTGTCTAAATCACCCTCGAAGCCTCTTAACACCCTCCCCACCGCTCACACTCTATCAATCGAGAGAGGGGGAATGTGCAACGAGACCTGGGTGTCCTCGTACACCAGTCGCTGAAGGTAAGCAGGCGGTAAAGAAGGCAAATGGTATGTTGGCCTTCATAGCCAAGAGGATTCGAGTACAGGAGCCGGGATGTCTTTGCTGCAATTGTACAGGGGCCTTGGTGAGACCACAACCTGGAATATTGTGTGTGCAGTTTTGGTCTCCTTACCTGAGGAAGGATGTTCTTGCTATAGAGGGAGAGCAGCGACCGATTCCTGGGATGGCGGGACTGACACAGGTGGAGAGATCGAGTCGGTGAGGATTATATTCGCTGGAGTTCTGAAGAATGAGGGTGGGGAATCTCATAGAAACCTATAAAATTCTAACAGGATTCTCGTTTCTGCGTTCCCCTTTATCTACGCTACAAATAACATTCTCAAAGGACGAGCGGGATTTTAGACAGGCATCGTTTATTCAGGAGAACGTTGACGCTACATGTGTCTGCCCCACCCTCTCCCAGCGGAGTCCTCCTCCTCCTCTCCCTCCCTCTCTCCGAATGGCAGCGGAGTGAGGGCGCGTCTGAGGAGGGGGGGAAGAGGTGTCGGGAGTCCCGGGGCGGAGAGGGCGTTATAAGACGGGAGGAGGCTGCTGGGTGATAAGCAGGTTGAAGCGCTTCTTGATGGTGACCCGGTGCCGGGAGTACTTGTCGTCCGGGGAGAAGCGAGCTGGGTGGGCGCTGGATGTGGTCTTTCCCACTGGATCCACCTTCTGTAGGATGAGAGAGAGAGAGGGAGGGAGGGAGGGGGAGGGAGGGAGAGAAAAAAAACCCAGTGAGAACAGGAGGCTGTCGAACTCAGAATCACACAGGGTGCAGAAGAGAGGCCCTTCGGCCCATCGAGTCTGCACTGACACACGTGAGAACCACCTGACCTACCTGCCTAATCCCATTGACCAGCACTTGGCCCATAGCCTTGAATGTTTATGAGGTGCCAAGTGCTCATCCAGGTACTTTTTAAAGGATGTGAGGCTAACCCACCTCCACCACCCTCCCAGGCAGCGCATTCCAGACCCTCACCACCCTCTGGGTCAAAAAGTTTCTCCTCACATCCCCCCCCCTCTAAACCTCCTGCCCCTCACCTTGAACTTATGTCCCCCTCTCGTGACTGACCCTTCAACTAAGGGGAACAGCTGCTCCCTATCCACCCTGTCCATGCCCCCCTCATCATCTTGTACACCTCGATCAGGGTCGCCCCCTCAGTCTTCTCTGCTCCAACGAAAACAACCCAAGTCTATCCAAACCTCTCTTCATCACTTAAATGTTTCATCCCAGGCAACATCCTGGTGAATCTCCTCTGCACCCCCTCCAGTGCCATCACATCCTTCCTATAATGTGGCGACCAGAACTGCACACAGTACTCCAGCTGTGGCCTCACCAAGGGTCTATACAACTCCAACATCACCTCCCTACTTTTGTAATCTATGCCTCGATTGATAAAGGCAAGTGTCCCATATGCCTTTTTCACCACTTCACTAACATGCCCCTCCGCCTTCAGAGATCTATGGACACACACGCCAAGATCCCTTTGTTCCTCAGAACTTCCTAGTGCCATGCCGTTCATTGAATATTTCCTTGTCAAATTACTCCTTCCAAAGTGTATCACCTCACACTTTTCAGGGTTAAATTCCATCTGCCACTTATCTGCCCATTTGACCATCCCGTCTATATCTTCCTGTAGCCCAAGACACTCAACTTCACAGGAACAGGAGGAGGCCATTCAGCCCCTCGAGATTGCTGCACAGGAACAGGAGGAGGTCATTCGATTCTCTCCTCAGAATCCAACCCCTCCGAACCCCGGTGATGGTCAGGTAAAGTTGAGCTGCACTCCCGGAAGGGGCAAACCCCCCACCCGATCTGTATCCTGGGGAGGGCTCGGGGTCTAAGCCGGGCTTCGTGGCGGCTGAAGTTACTCCACGACCGCCGAGTGAGAAAGGGAAACACTTCATTAGCCTGGGAATTCAGCCCCTTGTCCAGGAGACACTCCCCGTGTGGGACTGAGAGAGACTCTGCCTTTAGCATCTACTGACGCACCGCCCCACCGCACCCCCGGGTCAGACCTCACCAACCACCCCCCCCCGGGTCCGACCTCCCTGACCCTCTGGGTCTGACCACCTCGACCCCCCCGGGCCTGACCTCCCTCGACCCCCTCCGGGTCTGATCCTGGTCTCAGGAATTGGGCCCCAGTCCCAGACCCTGTTACCCCCTCCCTCAGTCCCAGACCCTGTTACCCCTCCGTCCCTCGGTCCCAGACCCTGTTACCCCCTCCCTCAGTCCCAGACCCTGTTACCCCCTCCACCCCTCAGTCCCAGACCCTGTTACCCCTCCGTCCCTCGGTCCCAGACCCTGTTACCCCCTCCCTCAGTCCCAGACCCTGTTACCCCTCCGTCCCTCGGTCCCAGACCCTGTTACCCCCTCCCTCAGTCCCAGACCCTGTTACCCCCTCCCTCAGTCCCAGACCCTGTTACCCCCTCCCTCAGTCCCAGACCCTGTTACCCCCTCCCTCAGTCCCAGACCCTGTTACCCCCTCCGTCCCTCGGTCCCAGACCCTGTTACCCCCTCCCTCAGTCCCAGACCCTGTTACCCCCTCCGTCCCTCGGTCCCAGACCCTGTTACCCCCTCCGCCACTCGGTCCCAGACCCTGTTACCCCCTCCGCCCCATGGTCCCAGACCCTGTTACCCCCTCCCTCAGTCCCAGACCCTGTTACCCCCTCCCTCAGTCCCAGACCCTGTTACCCCCTCCCTCAGTCCCAGACCCTGTTACCCCCTCCCTCAGTCCCAGACCCTGTTACCCCTCCGTCCCTCGGTCCCAGACCCTGTTACCCCCTCCCTCAGTCCCAGACCCTGTTACCCCCTCCCTCAGTCCCAGACCCTGTTACCCCCTCCCTCAGTCCCAGACCCTGTTACCCCCTCCGTCCCTCGGTCCCAGACCCTGTTACCCCCTCCCTCAGTCCCAGACCCTGTTACCCCCTCCGTCCCTCGGTCCCAGACCCTGTTACCCCCTCCGCCACTCGGTCCCAGACCCTGTTACCCCCTCCGCCCCATGGTCCCAGACCCTGTTACCCCCTCCCTCAGTCCCAGACCCTGTTACCCCCTCCCTCAGTCCCAGACCCTGTTACCCCCTCCCTCAGTCCCAGACCCTGTAACCCCCTCCCTCAGTCCCAGACCCTGTTACCCCCTCCGTCCCTCAGTCCCAGACCATGTTACCCCCTCCGCCCCTCGGTCCCAGACCCTGTTACCCCCTCCGCCCCTCTCCCAGACCCTGTTACCCCCTCCCTGAGTCCCAGACCCTGTTACCCCCTCCCTCAGTCCCAGACCCTGTAACCCCCTCCCTGAGTCCCAGACCCTGTAACCCCCTCCCTGAGTCCCAGACCCTGTAACCCCCTCCCTGAGTCCCAGACCCTGTTACCCCCTCCACCCCTCAGTCCCAGACCCTGTTACCCCCTCCACCCCTCAGTCCCAGACCCTGTTACCCCCTCCGTCCCTCGGTCCCAGACCCTGTTACCCCCTCCCTCAGTCCCAGACCCTGTTACCCCCTCCCTCAGTCCCAGACCCTGTTACCCCCTCCCTCAGTCCCAGACCCTGTTACCCCCTCCGTCCCTCGGTCCCAGACCCTGTTACCCCCTCCCTCAGTCCCAGACCCTGTTACCCCCTCCGTCCCTCGGTCCCAGACCCTGTTACCCCCTCCGCCACTCGGTCCCAGACCCTGTTACCCCCTCCGCCCCTTGGTCCCAGACCCTGTTACCCCCTCCCTCAGTCCCAGACCCTGTTACCCCCTCCCTCAGTCCCAGACCCTGTTACCCCCTCCCTCAGTCCCAGACCCTGTAACCCCCTCCCTCAGTCCCAGACCCTGTTACCCCCTCCGTCCCTCGGTCCCAGACCCTGTTACCCCCTCCGTCCCTCGGTCCCAGACCCTGTTACCCCCTCCGCCCCTCGGTCCCAGACCCTGTTACCCCCTCCGCCCCTCTCCCAGACCCTGTTACCCCCTCCCTCAGTCCCAGACCCTGTAACCCCCTCCCTGAGTCCCAGACCCTGTTACCCCCTCCCTCAGTCCCAGACCCTGTAACCCCCTCCCTGAGTCCCAGACCCTGTAACCCCCTCCCTGAGTCCCAGACCCTGTTACCCCCTCCCTCAGTCCCAGACCCTGTTACCCCCTCCCTCAGTCCCAGACCCTGTTACCCCCTCGGCCCAGACCCTGTTACCCCCTCCGCCCCTCGGTCCCAGACCCTGTTACCCCCTCCGCCCCTCGGTCCCAGACCCTGTTACCCCCTCCCTCGGTCCCAGACCCTGTTACCCCCTCCTCCCCTCGGTCCCAGACCCTGTAACCCCCTCCCTCAGTCCCAGACCCTGTTACCCCTCCCTCAGTCCCAGACCCTGTTACCCCCTCCCTCAGTCCCAGACCCTGTTACCCACTCCGTCCCTCAGTCCCAGACCCTGTTACCCCCTCCGTCCCTCAGTCCCAGACCCTGTTACCCCCTCCCTCAGTCCCAGACCCTGTTACCCCCTCCACCCCTCAGTCCCAGACCCTGTTACCCCCTCCCTCAGTCCCAGACCCTGTTACCCCCTCCCTCAGTCCCAGACCCTGTTACCCCCTCCGTCCCTCAGTCCCAGACCCTGTTACCCCCTCCCTCAGTCCCAGACCCTGTTACCCCCTCCGCCCCTCGGTCCCAGACCCTGTTACCCCCTCCCTCAGTCCCAGACCCTGTAACCCCCTCCCTGAGTCCCAGACCCTGTAACCCCCTCCCTGAGTCCCAGACCCTGTAACCCCCTCCCTGAGTCCCAGACCCTGTAACCCCCTCCCTGAGTCCCAGACCCTGTAACCCCCTCCCTGAGTCCCAGACCCTGTTACCCCCTCCCTCAGTCCCAGACCCTGTAACCCCCTCCCTCAGTCCCAGACCCTGTTACCCCCTCCCTCAGTCCCAGACCCTGTTACCCCCTCCGCCCCTCGGTCCCAGACCCTGTTACCCCCTCCCTCAGTCCCAGACCCTGTTACCCCCTCCCTCAGTCCCAGACCCTGTTACCCCCTCCCTCAGTCCCAGACCCTGTAACCCCCTCCCTCAGTCCCAGACCCTGTTACCCCCTCCCTCAGTCCCAGACCCTGTTACCCCCTCCCTCAGTCCCAGACCCTGTTACCCCCTCCCTCAGTCCCAGACCCTGTTACCCCCTCCCTCAGTCCCAGACCCTGTTACCCCCTCCCTCAGTCCCAGACCCTGTTACCCCCTCCCTCAGTCCCAGACCCTGTTACCCCCTCCCTCAGTCCCAGACCCTGTTACCCCCTCAGCCCCACAGTCCCAAACCCCTGCCCTCCAGACCAGTCCAGTCTCCTCTGACCTTCAGGGTGTAGACCCTGTCCCCATGAGAGTCCAGGTAGTAATGAAGGAACATCCTCTCTCTCTCTCTGTCTCTGCTCCTGTGTGCTGCTGACCCACGTGTGTTGAGAGGCTGGAGGAGGGGGGGAGGTCCCTGGTCACTTCCGGGTGGTGGCCTTCCGGTGCCCCTCCGTCACTTCCGGCGCGCTGTCTGCTGGCTGGCTGCCAGTTGCGATCCCGGCCGCCGATTGGCCCGGCCGCAGGCGCGGCGCCCGCCGGGAGATGCGGTCGGCCTGACGTCACGCGCGGACTACATCTCCCGGCGGGCGCCGCGCCTGCGCCGTGCGGGAGAGAGAGTGGGCGCGCGGAGGAGAAGAGGGAGGATTAAAGGCGACGCCTGCGCAGTGAGCGCTGTGTAGGGGGGGTGGAGCAAAGGCGGCGCCTGCGCACTGTGGGGGTAGGGGGTGGAGCAAAGGCGGCGCCTGCGCAATGCACGCAATGTAGGGGAGGAGCAAAGGCGGTGTCTGCGCCTGCGCCGTGCGAAAGAGCGAGAGAGAGCGTGCGGACGGGGGTGGTAGGAGGAGGGGGAGGACCAAAGGCGGCGCCTGCGCAGTGCGCGCTGTGAGGGTAAGGAGGGGGAGGAGCAAAGGCGGCGCCTGCGCACTACGCGCTGTTGGGAAAGGAGGGGAGGAGCAAAGGCGGCGCCTGCGCAGTGGGGGAGGAGCAAAGGCGGCGCCTGTGCAGTGCGCGCTGTGTGGGGGGGGGGGAAGGAGGGGAGGAGCAAAGGCGGCGCCTGCGCACTACGCGCTGTGGGGAAAGGAGGGGAGGAGCAAAGGCGGCGCCTGCGCAGTGGGGGGGAGGAGCAAAGGCGGCGCCTGCGCAGTGCGTCCGCCCACTCTCCCTCCCTCCCACCGACGAGCAGCAGTGGCGCTCGCGCCGGGTCGACTAGTCGGACGTATCGGCGGCCGATTAGTGGCCGATTATCCGCCCTTTCCTGCCGGGGGAAAGCGGGAAACGGGTCAGGGGGACGGCGGCCACCCGGAATCGTCCGATTTATCCGGATTTTTAAAAAAAAGTCTTTGTTCCCCCTTCCCTCACCCACCCCCCCCCCCCTCCAGAAACAATCGATAACCGGAATTATCGTCAACCGCCTCCCGATTAATCGATCGATCCCCCCCGTCCCCCCGGTCTCTCCATCGCCTTCGCTCTGGGGGATGCGGCGGGAACCGGGACCCCGTCCCTCTCCCCCCCCGCATCGCTTCTCCTCGGCCCCGCGATTGATCGGCGACTAGTCGGCGGCGGCGTGAGGGGAGGGGGCGGGGCCATGTCGGTGCGGTTCACGGTGACGCCGACCCGCGCCGAGGACGTGCCCGGGCTGGGCGGCGGCGGCGGCGCGGGAGGCGCGAGCGGGGAGCCCGGGGCGGGAGACGGTGCCCCGGGAGAGCCCGGGGACCGGGACAAGGAGGGCGAGACGGCGGCGGCGGCGACGGCGCCGGCGATACCGATACCGGCAGCTGGAGAATCGGAGCCGGTGGAAGGTGAGCGATAAAGGCACAGCAAGATCCACATTGGGAGGGTGGGAGGGGGGGGAGAGGGGCCGTTGTATCGGTGCAAGGAGCGCAGTGCAGTTGCGATGTTAAAGAGCGGACTTGTTGCATTGGTGCTATTTTTGAGGTGATGTGCAATGCAATTGTTGCATTGGTGCTGTTTGCGGTGATGTACGATGCAATTGTTGCATTGGTGCTGTTTGCGGCGATGTACGATGCAATTGTTGCATTGGTGCTGTTTGCGGTGATGTACGATGCAATTGTTGCATTGGTGCTGTTTGCGGTGATGTACGATGCAATTGTTGCATTGGTGCTGTTTGCGGTGATGTACGATGCAATTGTTGCATTGGTGCTGTTTGCGGCGATGTACGGTGCAATTGTTGCATTGGTGCTGTTTGCGGTGATGTACGATGCAATTATTGCATTGGTGCTGTTTGCGGTGATGTACGGTGCAATTGTTGCATTGGTGCTGTTTGTGGCGATGTACGATGCAATTGTTGCATTGGCGCTGTTTGCGGTGATGTACGATGCAATTGTTGCATTGGTGCTGTTTGCGGCGATGTACGATGCAATTGTTGCATTGGTGCTGTTTGCGGTGATGTACGATGCAATTGTTGCATTGGTGCTGTTTGCGGCGATGCACGTTGCAATTATTGCATTGGTGCTGTTTTGTGGTGATGTACGATGCAGTTGTTGCATTGGTGCTGTTTGCGGTGATGCACGTTGCAATTGTTGCATTGGTGCTGTTTGCGGCGATGCACGTTGCAATTGTTGCATTGGTGCTGTTTGCGGTGATGCACGTTGTAATTGTTGCATTGGTGCTGTTTGCGGTGATGTACGATGCAATTATTGCATTGGTGCTGTTTGCGGTGATGCACGTTGCAATTATTGCATTGGTGCTGTTTGCGGCGATGCACGTTGCGATTGTTCCATTGGTGCTCTTTGCGGCGATGCACGTTGCAATAGTTGCATTGGTGCTGTTTGCGGTGATACACGTTGCATTGGTGCTGATTGCGGCGATGCACGTTGCAATTGTTGCATTGGTGCTGTTTGCGGTGATGCACGCTGCAATTGTTGCATTGGTGCTGTTTGTGGCGATGCACGTTGCAATTACTGCATTGGTGCTGTTTGCAGTGATGTACAAGGCAATTGTTGCTTTGGTGCTGTGTTGTGGTGATACACAATGCAATTGTTGCTGTTTTGTGGTGATGTGTGATGTAAATGTTGCATTGGAGCTATTTGCAATGACGCACAATGCAATTGCTGCTGTGGTGCTGTTTGCAGTGATGCACAATGCGATTGTTCCATTGGTGCTGTTTGCGGGGATGCATGATGCAATTGTTGCACTGGTGCTGTTTACAGTGATGTACAATGCAGTTGTTGCATCGGTGCTGTTTTGCGGTGATGTACAATGCAGTTGTTGCATTGGTGCTGTTTTGCAGTGATGTGTGATGCAAATGTTGCATTGGTGCTGTTTATGGTGATGTACGATGCAATTGTTGCATTGGTGCTGTTTGCGGCGATGCACGTTGCAATTATTGCATTGGTGTTTGCGGCAATGCACGTTGCAATTGTTGCATTGGTGCTGTTTGCGGTGATGCACTTTGCGATTGTTCCATTGGTGCTGTTTGAAGGGATGCATGATGCAATTGTTGCTGTTTTGTGGTGATGCATTTGTTGCATTGGTGCTTTTTTGCGGTGATGTGTGATGCAATTGTTGCATTGGTGCTGTCTGCGTGGATGCATGATGCAATTGTTGCATTGGTGCTGTTTGTGGTGATGCACGATGCAATTGGTGCTGTTTGCGGCGATGCACGTTGCAATTGTTGCATTGGTGCTGTTTGTGGTGATGTATGATGCAATTGTTGCATTGTTGCTGTTAGCAGTGATGTACGATGCAATTCTTGCATTGATGCTGTTTGCGGTGATGTACAATGCAATTGTTGCATTGGTGCTGTGTTGTGGTGATACACAATGCAATTGTTGTTGTTTTGTGGTGATGTGTGATGTAAATGTTGCATTGGAGCTATTTGCAATGATGCACGATGCAATTGTTGCTGTGGTGCTGTTTGCAGTGATGCACAATGCGATTGTTCCATTGGTGCTGTTTGCGGGGATGCATGATGCAATTGTTGCATTGGTGCTGTTTGTGGTGATGCAATTGTTGCTTTGGTGCTGTTTTGCGATGATGTGTGATGCAATTGTTGCATTGGTGCTGTTTGCGGGGATGCATGATGCAATTGTTGCATTCGTGCTGTTTGTGGTGATGCACAATGCAATTGTTGCATTGGTGCTGTTTGCGGGGATGCACGTTGCGATTGTTCCATTGGTGCTGTTTGCAGGGATGCACGTTGCAATTGTTGCATTGGTGCTGTTTGCGGTGATGCACAATGCGATTGTTCCATTGGTGCTGTTTGTGGTGATGCACAATGCGATTGTTGCATTGGTGCTGTTTGTGGTGATGCACGATGCAATTGTTGCATTGGTGCTGTTTGTGGTGATGCACAATGCGATTGTTGCATTGGTGCTGTTTGTGGTGATGCACGATGTAATTGTTGCATTGGTGCTGTTTGTGGTGATGCACAACGCAATTGGTGCTGTTTGTGGGGATGCACAATGCGATTGTTCCATTGGTGCTGTTTGCGGGGATGCATGATGCAATTGTTGCATTGGTGCTGTTTGCGGGGATGCATGATGCGATTGTTGCATTAGTGCTGTTTTGTGGTGATGCATAATGCAATTGTTGCATTGGTGCTGTTTGCGGTGATGTACAATGCAATTGTTGCATTGGTGCTGTTTGCGGTGATGCACAATGCAATTGTTGCTGTTTTGCAGTGATGTGTGATGCAAATGTTGCACTGGTGCTGTTTGCGGGGATGCATGATGCAAATGTTGCATTGGTGCGTGGTGCCGCTTGCGGTGATGCACAATGCAATTATTGCACGGGTCCACAACTTTGCATGGGTTCTCAGTGCTATTTGCGGAATCGTTCTGTGCACTTATTGCATTAGGACATAGCATTGCGTAAAATCCAGAGTGCCATTTGCAACAGGATGGAAGGGAGCTCAGGCATAACAGCCAGCGATGTTTGCAATGGTATTGCGTCCAGTTATTGAGTAACAGACAGCGATGTTTCCAATGATAGCGTGTTCAGTTATGTGCAATAGGAAACCGAGCATTACTCATTCATTGTAAAAATACTTCAGATGTGCAGGACACACTGTGCTGGATCCAATTGTATATACAGTACATTATGTCTGAACTATGTGTGAAACTATGTGTTAGGCATTGTATAACTCTGTGGGACAGACTGGTAGGGACTGGTCTGTCGCTGTATAACTCTGTGGGACAGACTGGTAGGGACAGGTCTATCACTGTATAACACTGGGGTACAGTACTGGTGGGGACGGGTCTGTCAGTGTATAACACTGGGGTACAGTACTGGTGGGGACGGGTCTGTCACTGTATAACACTGGGGTACAGTACTGGTGGGGACGGGTCTGTCAGTGTATAACACTGGGCTACAGTACTGGTGGGGACGGGTCTGTCACTGTATAACACTGGGGTACAGTACTGGTGGGGACGGGTCTGTCACTGTATAACACTGGGGTACAGTACTGGTGGGGACGGGTCTGTCAGTGTATAACACTGGGCTACAGTACTGGTGGGGACGGGTCTGTCACTGTATAACACTGGGGTACAGTACTGGTGGGGACGGGTCTGTCACTGTATAACACTGGGGTACAGTACTGGTGGAGACGGGTCTGTCACTGTATAACACTGGGGTACAGTGCTGGTGGGGACGGGTCTGTCACTGTATAACACTGGCGTACAGTACTGGTGGGGACGGGTCTGTCACTGTATAACACTGGGGTACAGTACTGGTGGAGACAGGTCTGTCACTGTATAACACTGGGGTACAGTAGTGGTGGGGACGGGTCTGTCACTGTATAACACTGGGGTACAGTACTGGTGGGGACGGGTCTGTCACTGTATAACACTGGGGTACAGTACTGGTGGGGACGGGTCTGTCACTGTATAACACTGGGGTACAGTACTGGTGGGGACGGGTCTGTCACTGTATAACACTGGGGTACAGTACTGGTGGGGACGGGTCTGTCCCTGTATAACACTGGGGTACAGTACTGGTGGGGACGGGTCTGTTACTGTATAACACTGGCGTACAGTACTGGTGGGGACGGGTCTGTCACTGTATAACACTGGCGTACAGTACTGGTGGGGACGGGTCTGTCAGTGTATAACACTGGGGTACAGTACTGGTGGGGACGGGTCTGTCACTGTATAACACTGGGGTACAGTACTGGTGGAGACGGGTCTGTCACTGTATAACACTGGGGTACAGTAGTGGTGGGGACGGGTCTGTCACTGTATAACACTGGGGTACAGTACTGGTGGGGACGGGTCTGTCACTGTATAACACTGGGGTACAGTACTGGTGGGGACGGGTCTGTCACTGTATAACACTGGGGTACAGTACTGGTGGGGACGGGTCTGTCACTGTATAACACTGGGGTACAGTACTGGTGGGGACGGGTCTGTCACTGTATAACACTGGGGTACAGTACTGGTGGGGACGGGTCTGTCACTGTATAACACTGGGGTACAGTAGTGGTGGGGACGGGTCTGTCACTGTATAACACTGGGGTACAGTACTGGTGGGGACGGGTCTGTCCCTGTATAACACTGGGGTACAGTACTGGTGGGGACGGGTCTGTCACTGTATAACACTGGCGTACAGTACTGGTGGGGACGGGTCTGTCACTGTATAACACTGGCGTACAGTACTGGTGGGGACGGGTCTGTCAGTGTATAACACTGGGGTACAGTACTGGTGGGGACGGGTCTGTCACTGTATAACACTGGGGTACAGTACTGGTGGAGACGGGTCTGTCACTGTATAACACTGGGGTACAGTAGTGGTGGGGACGGGTCTGTCACTGTATAACACTGGGGTACAGTACTGGTGGGGACGGGTCTGTCACTGTATAACACTGGGGTACAGTACTGGTGGGGACGGGTCTGTCACTGTATAACACTGGGGTACAGTACTGGTGGGGACGGGTCTGTCACTGTATAACACTGGGGTACAGTACTGGTGGGGACGGGTCTGTCCCTGTATAACACTGGGGTACAGTGCTGGTGGGGACGGGTCTGTCCCTGTATAACACTGGGGTACAGTGCTGGTGGGGACGGGTCTGTCACTGTATAACACTGGGGTACAGTACTGGTGGGGATGGGTCTGTCACTGTATAACACTGGGGTACAGTACTGGTGGGGACAGGTCTGTCACTGTATAACACTGGGGTACAGTACTGGTGGGGACAGGTCTGTCACTGTATAACACTGGGGTACAGTACTGGTGGGGACAGGTCTGTCACTGTATAACACTGGGGTACAGTACTGGTGGGGACAGGTCTGTCACTGTATAACACTGGGGTACAGTCCTGGTGGGGACAGGTCTGTCACTGTATAACACTGGGGTACAGTACTGGTGGGGACAGGTCTGTCCCTGTATAACACTGGGGTACAGTACTGGTGGGGACAGGTCTGTCCCTGTGTAACACTGGGGTACGGTACTGGTGGGGACGGGTCTGTCACTGTGTAACACTGGGGTACGGTACTGGTGGGGACGGGTTTGTCACTGTATAACACTGGGGTACGGTACTGGTGGGGACGGGTCTGTCGCTGTATAACACTGGGGTACAGTACTGGTGGGGACTGGTCTGTCTCTGTATAACACTGGGGTACAGTACTGGTGGGGACGGGTCTGTTGCTGTATAACACTGGGGTACAGTACTGGTGGGGACGGGTCTGTTGCTGTATAACACTGGGGTACAGTACTGGTGGGGACAGGTCTGTCGCGTTCGATCGTTGGTTTACTTTGGGACTACGTGCTGGCCCCGGCCTCTGCTCCTGGCGTACGTATTTCAGTGGAAGTGAGATTCCTTTCCCCTCTGTCGGATGTTGAAATGCTGCCTGGACAGTGAGTCATGTTGTGTTTCTGGCCGGGTCTGGGCTGCGTGTGTCCGAGACTGGGAACCGTGCTCTTCGCCATGACCTCTGGTTTCCCTCTGCTTTCATTTCCTGAACTGGGGAACTGGGCGTTGTCAGTGAGGGAGCCTGTGTGAGGTTTTTGAGAGCTGCTGATGAAGGGAAGCATTGACAAAGCGCAGCACAGGGGAGCCTCTGTTGGAATATGGGGAACAAGGCAGCCGATTGTGAACACTGCTCCCTCCGGCTGCATCCTGGGAATGACCCTCCGACAGCGCGGCGCTCCCTCAGTGCTGACCCTCCGACAGCGCGGCGCTCCCTCAGCGCTGACCCTCCGATAGTGTGGCTCTCCCTCAGCACTGACCCTCCGACAGTGTGGCTCTCCCTCAGCACTGACCCTCCGACAGTGTGGCTCTCCCTCAGCACTGACCCTCCGACAGTGCGGCTCTCCCTCAGTACTGACCCTCCGACAGTGCGGCTCTCCCTCAGCACTGACCCTCCGACAGTGCGGCGCTCCCTCAGCACTGACCCTCCGACAGTGCGGCGCTTCCTCAGTACTGACCCTCCGACAGTGCGGCTCTCCCTCAGCACTGACCCTCCGACAGTGCGGCGCTCCCTCAGTACTGACCCTACGACAGTGCGGATCTCCCTCAGCGCTGACCCTCCGACAGTGCGGCGATCCCTCAGTACTGACCCTCCGACAGTGCGGCTCTCCCTCGGCACTGACCCTCCGACAGTGCGGCGCTCCCTCAGCGCTGAACCTCCGACAGTGCGGCGCTCCCTCAGCGCTGACCCTCCGACAGTGCGGCGATCCCTCCGTACTGACCCTCCGACAGTGCGGCTCTCCCTCGGCACTGACCCTCCAACAGTGCGGCTCTCCCTCAGCGCTGACCCTCCGACAGTGCGGCGCTCCCTCAGCGCTGACCCTCCGACAGTGCGGCTCTCCCTCAGCGCTGACCCTCCGACAGTGCGGCTCTCCCTCAGCACTGACCCTCCGACAGTGCGGCTCTCCCTCAGCGCTGACCCTCCGACACTGAGGCTCTCCCTCATCACCTGCCCAGCACATGTCACAGGATAAGGGCTGGGCGATCTGGGATTGTGACAAAGAGAATGTATTCGAGACTGAGGTTGGGAGGCTTGTTTTGAACTCGACGTTCAGGGAATAGGGTCACAACGTGGTCGGAAATCAGCCCTGATTGGATTGAATTTCGGGGTAGAACAGAGGGGCTGAATGGCCCTGTGGTTTTTTGTGCTGTTCTGAATTGGGATGGACAGTAAACTCTGAATTCATGATGGTGGGCCATTGACATTCTAATGTCTGTGCGAGGTAAGAGATCTGGGGTTCCCTGACCGATTTTGCATGCTCAAATTTTTAGGTTAACCCAACACCTCTGTAGGTGGATGAAGTATCGCTGCTTATACTGGTTTAGCCAGCTGTGTGACCGAACTGGACAGAGTTTGGAATAGGGCCTGAGAGGCACCAGTCAGTGTACAGATATCTCCCTGAGAGAGAGAGAGGACTGAGAGACACCAGTCAGTGTACAGATATCTCCCTGAGAGAGAGAGAGAGGGGACTGAGAGACACCAGTCAGTGTACAGATATCTCCCTGAGAGAGAGAGAGAGGGGACTGAGAGACACCAGTCAGTGTACAGATATCTCCCTGAGAGAGAGAGAGAGGGGACTGAGACACACCAGTCAGTGTACAGATATCTCCCTGAGAGAGAGAGGGATTGAGAGACACCAATCAGTGTACAGATATCTCCCTGAGAGAGAGGACTGAGAGACACCAGTCAGTGTACAGATATCTCCCTGAAAGAGAGAGAGGGGACTGAGAGACACCAGTCAGTGTACAGATATCTCCCTGAGAAAGAGAGGGAGAGAGGGGACTGAGACACAGCAGTTATTTTGCACTGATTGTGATATTTTGCCCCCTGGTTTCTCTCTGTTTACTCTGTTTTTGTTCTCATTACAGAGAGAAATCAGTCTTCCATCACAGGTGAACACATCAGACTACTAGGTACCGTATGAGAGTATTGGGTCCTTTGGGATTGTATATGGTGGGAGTGAATGGGAAGGGGTTTGGGTCCTTTGGGGATGTATACGGTGGGAGTGAACGGGAAGGGGTTTGGGTCCATTGGGATTGTGTACGGTGGGAGTGATCGGGAAGGGGTTTGGGTCCATTGGGATTGTGTACGGTGGGAGTGAAGGGGAAGGGGTTTGGGTCCATTGGGATTGTGTACGGTGTGAGTGAAGGGGAAGGGGTTTGGGTCCATTGGGATTGTGTACGGTGGGAGTGAAGGGTAAGGGTTTTGGGTCCATTGGGATTGTGTACGGTGGGAGTGAACGGGAAGGGGTTTGGGTCCATTGGGATTGTGTGCGGTGGGAGTGAACGGGAAGGGTTTTGGGTCCATGGAGATTGTGTACGGTGGGAGTGAACGGGAAGGGGTTTGGGTCCATTGGGATTGTGTGCGGTGGGAGTGAACGGTAAGGGGTTTGGGTCCATTGGGATTGTGTGCGGTGGGAGTGAACGGTAAGGGGTTTGGGTCCATGGGGATTGTGTACGGTGGGAGTGAACGGGAAGGGGTTTGCGTCCATTGGGATTGTGAAGGGGAAGGGGTTTGGCTCCATTGGGCTTGTGTACGGTGGGAGTGAAGAGGAAGGGTTTTGGGTCCATTGGGATTGTGAACGGGAAGGGTTTTGGGTCCATGGAGATTGTGTACGGTGGGAGTGAACGGGAAGGGGTTTGGGTCCATTGGGATTGTGTGCGGTGGGAGTGAACGGTAAGGGGTTTGGGTCCATGGGGATTGTGTACGGTGGGAGTGAAGGGGAAGGGGTTTGGGTCCATTGGGATTGTGTACGGTGGGAGTGAGGGGGATGGGGTTTGGGTCCATTGGGATTGTGTACGGTGGGAGTGAAGGGGAAGGGTTTTGGGTCCATTGGGATTGTGAAGGGGAAGGGCTTTGGGTCCATTGGGATTGTGTACGGTGGGAGTGAAGGGGAAGGGCTTTGGGTCCATCGGGATTGTGTACGGTGGGAGTGAAGGGGAAGGGTTTTGGGTCCATTGGGATTGTGAACGGGAAGGATTTTGGGTCCATGGAGATTGTGTACGGTGGGAGTGAACGGGAAGGGGTTTGGGTCCATTGGGATTGTGTGCGGTGGGAGTGAACGGTAAGGGGTTTGGGTCCATGGGGATTGTGTATGGTGGGAGTGAAGGGGAAGGGGTTTGGGTCCATGGGGATTGTGTACGGTGGGAGTGAAGGGAATGGGGTTTGGGTCCATTGGGATTGTGTACGGTGGGAGTGAAGGGGAAGGGTTTTGGGTCCATTGGGATTGTGTGCGGTGGGAGTGAACGGCAAGGGGTTTGGGTCCATTGGGATTGTGTACGGTGGGAGTGAACGGGAAGGGGTTTGGGTCCATTGGGATTGTGTACGGTGGGAGTGAACGGGAAGGGGTTTGGGTCCATTGGGATTGTGTACGGTGGGAGTGAAGGGGAAGGGGTTTGGGTCCATTGGGATTGTGTACGGTGGGAATGAACGGGAAGGGGTTTGGGTTCATTGGGATTGTGTACGGTGGGAGTGATCGGGAAGGGGTTTGGGTCCATTGGGATTGTGTACGGTGGGAGTGATCGGGAAGGGGTTTGGGTCCATTGGGATTGTGTACGGTGGGAGTGAACGGGAAGGGGTTTGGGTCCATGGGGATTGTGTACGGTGGGAGTGAACGGGAAGGGGTTTGGGTCCATGGGGATTGTGTACGGTGGGAGTGAACGGGAAGGGGTTTGGATCCATTGGGATTGTGTACGGTGGGAGTGAACGGGAAGGGGTTTGGGTCCATGGGGATTGTGTACGGTGGGAGTGAACGGGAAGGGGTTTGGGTCCATTGGGATTGTGGACAGTGGGAGTGAACGGGAAGGGGTTTGGGTCCATTGCGGATTGTGTACGGTGGGAGTGAACGGGAAGGGGTTTGGGTCCATTGGGATTGTGTACGGTGGGAGTGATCGGGAAGGGGTTTGGGTCCATGGGGATTGTGTACAGTGGGAGTGAGCGGGAAGGAGTTTGCGTCCATTGGGATTGTGTGCGGTGGGAGTGAACGGGAAGGGGTTTGGGTCCATGGGGATTGTGTACAGTAGCGAGTCGTGTGTACATGTCCTCTGCTGTGAGATACAATATCCGACTGTACTTCGGAGAAGCCCCATGGAGCAGAGTAAGACCACAAGCAGTGACCGAGATGTTTGGCCCATTTGGTAGATGTTTGGTCAAAGGTCTTTAAGGGTTCCTGAAGGGAACAAAGTGAAGGGGAGGGCTGGAAATATTGCTGTGTGAATTCGAGAGAACACTCTCCAGTTGTCCCTCATGGACCAAGCAAAATTGGGGCATCTGTAAGAGGCTCGAAATGGAGGAGTGCAGACATCTCCGCATCTTCAGTGGCTGGAGGAGGTTACAGAGATAGGGTGGGCCGTAGGGGCTGGAGGAGGTTACAGAGATAGGGAGGGTTGTAGGGGCTGGTGTAGGTTACAGAGATAGGGAGGGGTGTAGGGGGCTGGAGGAGGTTACAGAGATAGGGAGGGGTGTAGGGGACTGGAGGAGGTTACAGAGATAGGGAGGGGTGTAGGGGCTGGAGGAGGTTACAGAGATAGGGAGGGGTGTAGGGTGCTGAAGGAGGTTACAGAAATAGGGAGGGGGTGTAGGGGGCTGGTGGAGGTTACAGAGATAGGGAGGGGTGTAGGGGGCTGGTGGAGGTTACAGAGATAGGGAGGTTTGTAGGGGCTGGAGGAGGTTACAGAGATAGGGAGGGTTGTAGGGGCTGGAGGAGGTTACAGCGATAGGGAGGTTTGTAGGGGCTGGAGATGGTTACAGAGATAGGGAGGGGTGTAGGGGCTGGAGCAGGTTACAGAGATAGGGAGGGGTGTAAGGGGCTGGAGGAGGTTACAGAGATAGGGAGGGGTGTAGGGGCTGGAGGATGTTACAGAGATAGGGAGGGGTGTAGGGGGCTGGAGGAGGTTACAGAGATAGGGAGGGGTGTAAGGGCTGGAGGAGGTTACAGAGATAGGGAGGGGTGTAGGTGCTGGAGGAGGTTACAGAGATAGGGAGGTGTGTAGGTGCTGGAGGAGGTTACAGAGATAGGGAGGGGTGTAGGGGGCTGGAGGAGGTTACAGAGATAGGGAGGGGTGTAGGGGCTGGAGGAGGTTACAGATGGGGAGCGGTGAGGCAGTTCATGGAGGGATTTGAGAATTTCAAAATTGGGACGTTGCTCACCCAGAGCTGGTGGAGGTCAGCGGGCCCAGTGGGTAGCAGGGGAAAGGGAATCGGCGTGAGCTCGGACACGGGGGCAGCAGAGTTTGGACGTACTGAGGTAAACGGAGGGTGGAACGGGTCGAGCAGCCCGGACTGCGTTGCAACGATTGAGCCTGGAGGTCACGAGGGGGTGGATGATGGCTCCAGCAGCGGATCAGCCGAGACAGGGGTGTGGTCGGGCGTCGTTACGGGAGGTGGGACCCGGCGGCCTCCGGGGCGGGGAGAACACGAGAGTGAGAAGGTCATCTCGGGGTCAAACGTGACGCCAAAGGGTGTGTGTGGGGAGTCCGGTTCACTCTCGCCGGGGAGAGGGACGGCGTCGGTAACCCCGGGAGCGGAGTTCGGAGTGGGGGAACGGAAAGCCGCGGCTTCAGCCTTCCCGATATTCAATCGGAGGCAATTCCTGTCCATCCAGGACTCGGTGGGGGGTGGGTGGGGGTCGGAGAATCGCTCTGACGGTTTGGAGAGTGGAGGAGTCCGGAGAGGTGGAGGAGGAGGGGGTGAGCTGGGCGTTTTCGGTGTACGTGTGACAGTTGACGCCGTACCTTCGGATGATGTCCCCCCAGGGGTAGCGTGGAGATGAGAGGTTGTGGCTGGACGAGTGACCCAGAGACCCAGGGTGATGCTCTGGGGACTTGGGTCCAAATTCCCCACCCCCCTCGAATTCAAATAAAAGTCTAATGATGTCGATCGTTGTAAAAAAACCCCATCTGGTTCACTCATCCCCCTTTAGGGAGGGAAATCTGCTGTCCTTACCCGATCTGGCCTACATGTGACTCCAGACCCCCACACAGCGATGTGGTTGACTCTGAACAATGTCCCCCCTTAAGAAGGGGGGCAATTAGGGATGGGCAATAAAATGCTGGGCCCAGCCTGCGACGCCCACACCCCGTGATTGAATATAGATGTATATATATATATGTAAAATAAATATATCGGCCGTTCCTTCACTGTCGCTGGGTCCAAATCCTGGAACTCCCTCCCTAACAGCGCTGTGGGTGTACCTACACCACAGGGACAAAATCCTGGAACTCCCTCCCTAACAGCGCTGTGGGTGTACCTACACCACAGGGACAAAATCCTGGAACTCCCTCCCTAACAGCGCCATGGGTGTACCTACACCACAGGGGACAAAATCCTGGAACTCTCTCCCTAACAGCGCTGTGGGTGTACCTACACCACAGGGGACAAAATCTCTACCACCAACTTGGGCAGCGAATTCCAGACACCCAATACCCTCTGCGTAAAATAAGTTCTTCCTCATGTCCCCACCCCCATGTCCCCACCCCTACACCTTCTGCCACTTATCTTGAATCTATGTCCCCTGGTTCTAGAATTCTCCACCAAGGGAAACAACTTGATCCTGTCCACTCTATCTATTCCCCTCATCATTTTGTACACCTCAATCGAGTCACCTCTCAGCCTTCTTTGTTCCAAGGTAAATAACCCCAACCTATCCAATCTCTCCTCGTAGCTACACTTTTCTAACCCTGGCAACATTCTTGTTAACCTCCTCTGCACTTTCTCCAGAGCTATTACTCTTGTCCCAGGGACTGCAGCTTACAGAATACTGAAAGGCCTGGATAGAGTGGGACGTGGGGGAAGATGTTTCCATGAGTAGGAGAGACTAGGACCCGAGGGGCACAGCCTCAGAGTAAAAGGGAAGACCTTTTGAGAACAGAGATGAGGAGAAACTTCTTTAGCCAGAGAGAGTGGTGAATCTATGGAATTCATTGCCACAGAAGGCTGTGGAGGCCACAGGTCATTGAGTGTATTTAAGATCGAGATAGATAGGTTCTCGATTGGTAAGGGGGGTCAAAGGTTACGGGGAGAATGGGGTTGAGAAACTTATCAGCCACGATTGAATGGCGGGAGCAGACTCGATGGGCCGAATGGCCTCATTTCTGCTCCTGTTGTCTTTATGGTCAAGAAGGCGGCTCACCACCGCCTTCTCAAGGGGGCATTTAGGGATGGGCCACGCCCAGGGTGAGAATGGGAAGGGGTTGCGGGGGGTCCGCTGGGAATGTGGAGGGAAGGAAGGAAGTGCGGCTCTCCGGACGTGAGGAGCCCCTGATCTGACGTCTCTCTCTCTCTCTCTCTCTCTCTCGTTCTCTCCACCCCACCCCACCCACCACCACCGATCCACAGGAGATGGACAGGACAAGGAACACAGCGTCTTCTTCAGTGGTGACTACGATGGCGATGACTTCTGTGACCGGAACCTCGCGCTGTTCGAGGTGAGATTCGCGACTTCACCCTTCCCCCCCCCCCCTCCTTCGGTCCTGAGCCCAATGGGGCAAGGGAGAGGCCGGAGGGGCGGCCGGAGGCGAGGGGAGCGACTGGGTTTGGAGGGGATCGAGTGGATTCGGGGTGGGGTAGAAGCAGCTTTGTGCCTGCGGTCAAGGTGGATTTGGGCTGTGGGGGAGTTTATGAAGGGGGGGAGAGGGTATTTGGGTTGTGTGGGGGAGGGGGGTATTTGGGTTGTGTGGGGGAGGGGGTATTTGGGTTGTGTGTGGGAGGGGGGTATTTGGGTTATGTGTGTGGGAGGGGAGTATTTGGGTTGTGTGTGGGAGGGGGATATTTGGGTTGTGTGTGGGAGGGGGTATTTGGGTTGTGTGTGGAAGGGGGGTATTTGGGTTATGTGTGTGTGAGGGGGGTATTTGGGTTGTGTGTGGGAGGGGGGTATTTGGGTTGTGTGTGGGAGGGGGTATTTGGGTTTATGTGGAAGGGGGTATTTGGGTTGTGTGTGGGAGGGGGTATTTGGGTTGTGTGTGGGAGGGGGTATTTGGGTTTATGTGGAAGGGGGTATTTGGGTTGTGTGTGTGGGAGGGGGGTATTTGGGTTGTGTGTGTGGGAGGGGGTATTTGGGTTGTGTGTGGAAGGGGGGTATTTGGGTTATGTGTGTGTGAGGGGGGTATTTGGGTTGTGTGTGGGAGGGGGGTATTTGGGTTGTGTGGGGGAGGGGGGTATTTGGGTTGTGTGTGGGAGGGGGTATTTGGGTTTATGTGGAAGGGGGTATTTGGGTTGTGTGGGGGAGGGGGGTATTTGGGTTGTGTGGGGCAGGGGGGTATTTGGGTTGTGTGTGGGAGGGGGGTATTTGGGTTGTGTGTGTGGGAGGGGGTATTTGGGTTTTGTGTGTGGGAGGGGGTATTTGGGTTGTGTGTGGAAGGAGGGTATTTGGGTTATGTGTGTGTGAGGGGGGTATTTGGGTTATGTGTGTGTGAGGGGGGTATTTGGGTTGTGTGTGGGAGGGGGGTATTTGGGTTGTGTGTGGGAGGGGGGTATTTGGGTTGTGTGTGGGAGGGGGGTATTTGGGTTGTGTGTGGGAGGGGGGTATTTGGGTTGTGTGTGGGAGGGGGGTATTTGGGTTGTGTGTGGGAGGGGGGTATTTGGGTTTATGTGGAAGGGGGGTATTTGGGTTGTGTGTGGGAGTGGGTATTTGGGTTGTGTGTGGGAGGGGGTATTTGGGTTGTGTGTGTGGGAGGGGGGTATTTGGGTTGTGTGTGTGGGAGGGGGGTATTTGCGTTGTGTGTGTGGGAGGGGGGTATTTGGGTTGTGTGTGTGGGAGGGGGGTATTTGGGTTGTGTGTGTGGGGAGGGGGTATTTGGGTTGTGTGTGTGGGAAGGGGGTATTTGTTTTGTGTGTGTGGGAGGGGGGTATTTGGGTTGTGTGTGTGGGAGGGGGGTATTTGGGTTGTGTGTGTGGGAGGGGGGTATTTGGGTTGTGTGTGTGGGAGGGGGGTATTTGGGTTGTGTGTGTGGGAGGGGGGTATTTGGGTTGTGTGTGTGGGAGGGGGGTATTTGGGTTGTGTGTGTGAGGGGGGGTATTTGGGTTGTGTGTGGGGAGGGGGGTATTTGGGTTGTGTGTGGGAGGGGGGTATTTGGGTTGTGTGTGGGAGGGGGGTATTTGGGTTGTGTGTGGGGGAGGGGGTATTTGGGTTGTGTGTGTGGGAGGGGGGTATTTGGGTTGTGTGTGTGGGAGGGGGGTATTTGGGTTGTGTGTGTGGGAGGGGGGTATTTGGGTTGTGTGTGTGGGAGGGGGGTATTTGGGTTGTGTGTGTGGGAGGGGGGTATTTGGGTTGTGTGTGTGGGAGGGGGGTATTTGGGTTGTGTGTGGGAGGGGGGTATTTGGGTTGTGTGTGGGAGGGGGGTATTTGGGTTGTCAGGGTACGGGGTATTTGGGTTGCGAGGGGGGTATTTGGGTTGCGAGGGGGGTATTTGGGTTGCGAGGGGGGTATTTGGGTTGCGAGGGGGTATTTGGGTTGCGAGGGGGTATTTGGGTTGTCAGGGTGGGGGGTATTTGGGTTGCGAGGGGGTATTTGCGTGGTCAGCGTGGGGCTAAGGGAGTATTGGCTTTGACCCTCTCCCTCCCTCCCCCTCTCCCTCCCAGGAAGAGCTGGACACTCGCCCGAAGGTCTCCTCACTCCTCAATCGAATGGCCAACTACACCAACCTCCCTCAGGGGGCGAAGGAGCACGAGGAGGAGGAGAGTATCACCGAGACCAGGAAGGGGAACAACAAGGTAACCAGAACCCCCTCCCCACCGTACCCAGCAAATACCCCCCTCCTCACCGTACCCCAGTAAATACCCCCTCCCCACCGTACCCGCTAAACACCCCCTCCCCACCGTACCCGCTAAACACCCCCTCCTCACCGTACCCGCTAAACACCCCCTCCCCACCGTACCCACTAAACACCCCCTCCTCACCGTACCCCAGTAAATACCCCCTCCCCACCGTACCCGCTAAACACCCCCTCCCCACCGTACCCGCTAAACATCCCCTCCTCACCGTACCCGCTAAACACCCCCTCCTCACCGTACCCGCTAAACACCCCCTCCTCACCGTACCCGCTAAACACCCCCTCCTCACCGTACCCGCTAAACACCCCCTCCTCACCGTACCCCAGTAAACACCCCCTCCTCACCGTACCCGCTAAACACCCCCTCCTCACCGTACCCCAGTAAACACCCCCTCCTCACCGTACCCGCTAAACACCCCCTCCTCACCGTACCCGCTAAACACCCCCTCCTCACCGTACCCGCTAAACACCCCCTCCCCACTGTACCCGCTAAACACCCCCTCCCCACTGTACCCGCTAAACACCCCCTCCCCACTGTACCCGCTAAACACCGCCTCCCCACTGTACCCGCTAAACACCCCCTCTTCACCGTACCCCAGTAAATACCCCCCTCCTCACCGTACCCGCTAAACACCCCCTCCTCACCGTACCCCAATAAATACCCCCCTCCTCACCATACCCCAATAAATACCCCCCTCCTCACCCTACCCCAATAAATACCCCCCTCCTCACTGTACCCCAGTAAATAACCCCCTCCTCACTGTACCCCAGTAAATAACCCCCTCCTCACTGTACCCCAGTAAATAACCCCCTCCTCACTGTACCCCAGTAAATAACCCCCTCCTCACCGTACACCCTCAATACCCCCCTCCTCACCGTACCCCCTCAATACCCCCCTCCTCACCGTACCCCCTCAATACCCCCCTCCTCACCGTACCCCCTCAATACCCCCTCCTCACCGTACCCCCTCAATACCCCCCTCTTCACCGTACCCCCTCAATACCCCCCTCCTCACCGTACCCCCTCAATACCCCCCTCTTCACCGTACCCCCTCAATACCCCCTCCTCACCGTACCCCCTCAATACCCCCTCCTCACCGTACCCCCTCAATCCTCTCCTCACCGTACCCCCTCAATACCCCCTCCTCACCGTACCCCCTCAATACCCCCCTCCTCACTGTACCCCCTCAATACCCCCCTCCTCACCGTACCCCAGTAAACACCCCCCTCCTCACCATACCCCCTCAATACCCCCTCCTCACCGTACCCCCTCAATACCCCCCTCCTCACCGTACCCCCTCAATACCCCCCTCCTTACTGTACCCCCTCAATACCCCCCTAGACCGCTCCCCCATTCCAGCCGTGTGTTTCTACAGCTGCGTTTGCTGCCTCTGTCAGTATTTGTACGTGTCTGTCTGTCTCTGTCTGTCTGTCTCTGTCTGTCTCTGTCTGTCTCTGTCTGTCTCTGTCTGTCTCTGTCTGTCTCTGTCTGTCTCTGTCTGTCTCTGACTGTCTCTGACTGTCTCTGACTGTCTCTGTCTGCCTGTGCGCTGTGTCTCTGTCTCGGTGTACAAACCGTACAGGGGTTTTTTTTGGTGAGACCACATCTGGAGGACCCGTGTGCAGTTCCGGGTCTCCACGATGAAGGAAGGAGATACTTGTACTGGGGGTGGGGGCGGGGGACAGCGAAGGGGGGGTCACTCGATCGGTCCCTGGGATGAGGGGAGGGAGAGTCGCTCTCCGATGAGAGGCTGAGCGAATTGGGCCGATTATTCTCCGGGAGTTGAGGGAGGAACGAGAGGAGCGATCTCGCCGAAACCAACAAGGATTGTGAAGGGGGTTTGACAGGGTGTGTGGGGGGAGCTGAGAGATTGTTCCCCGCTGCTCGGCTGGGGTGGCGGGGGGGGGGTCTATAAACACGGGGGGAGGGAGAGACAGTCTGAGGGGGAGGGGGGTGGCCATTTTGGACGGAGATGAGGAGAAATCTCTTCACTCGGAGGGTGGTGGTGGGTCTCTGGAATTCTCTACCCCCAGAGGGTTGTGGAAGCCCCATCGTTGAATACGTCGGAGGCCGGGATGGAGAGAGTTTGGGGAGTCGAGGGATACGGGGAAGCGGGCGGAGGGGGGAAGTGGGAGTTGAAGAGCAGCGTCGGCCATGATCAGGTGGGGTGTAGGAGCAGCCTCGATGGGCCCAATAGCCTCGTCCTGCCGCCGTTGGCTGTGTCCCGGTGCTGCAAGTAGCCTCCGAGCTGCCCCCTTGTCTCCGTGCCCTGCCTGCCTTGCCCGTGGTGGTGGTCCTGATGGCTCTGCGCGGGTGTGCGTGTGCGCGAGGCGCCGTTTGACTCCCTCTGCTGCTTCTTGCAGAGCCCACAGATGGGAATGCTGATGGGCGTCTACCTGCCCTGCCTCCAGAACATCTTCGGCGTCATCCTCTTCCTCAGACTGACCTGGGTGGTGGGAACGGCCGGGATCCTCCAGTCCTTCTGCATCATCTTCCTGTGCTGCTGCTGTGTGAGTAACCGAGAGAGAGAGAGCGGAGAGCTCGGGGAACAGGAGAGAGAGAGAGCGGGAGCTCGGGGAACAGGAGAGAGAGAGCGGGGGCTCGGGGAGCAGGAGAGAGAGAGCGGGGGCTCGGGGAACAGGGGAGAGAGAGGACGGGGCTCGGGGAACAGGAGAGAGAGAGAGGAGGGGGCTCGGGGAACAGGAGAGAGAGAGGAGGGGGCTCGGGGAACAGGAGAGAGAGAGAGGAGGGGGCTCGAGGAACAGGAGAGAGAGAGAGCGGGGGCTCGGGGAACAGGAGAGAGAGGATGGGGGCTCGGGGAACAGGGGAGAGAGGAGGGGCTCGGGGACCAGGGGAGAGAGGAGGGGGCTCGGGGAACAGGAGAGAGAGGATGGGGGCTCGGGGAACAGGGGAGAGAGGAGGGGCTCGGGGACCAGGGGAGAGAGGAGGTGGCTCGGGGAACAGGAGAGAGAGAGGAGGGAGCTCGGGGAACAGGAGAGAGAGGTGGGGGCTCGGGGAACAGGAGAGAGAGAGAGAGAGAGGGGGCTCGGGGAACAGGAGAGAGAGGAGAGGGCTTGGGGAACAGGAGACAGAGAGAACGGGGAGCTCGGGGAACAGGAGAGAGAGAGGAGGGGGCTCGGGGAACAGCAGAGAGAGAGGAGGGGGCTTGGGGAACAGGACAGAGAGAGGAGGGGGCTCGGGGAACAGGAGAGAGAGAGCGGGGGCTCGGGGAACAGGAGAGAGAGAGGAGGGGGCTCGGGGAACAGGAGAGAGAGAGGAGGGGGCTCGGGGAACAGGAGAGAGAGAGGAGGGGGCTCGGGGAACAGGAGAGAGAGGAGAGGGCTCGGGGAACAGAGAGAGAGAGGAGGGGGCTCGGGGAACAGGAGAGAGAGAGAGAGGAGGGGGCTCGGGGAACAGGAGAGAGAGGAGGGGGCTCGGGAAACAGGAGAGAGAGGAGGGGGCTCGGGGAACAGGAGAGAGAGAGGAGGGGGCTCGGGGAACAGGAGAGAGAGGGGAGGGGGCTAGGGGGAACAGGAGAGAGAGGAGGGAGCTCGGGGAACAGGAGAGAGAGGGAGGGTGTTCGGGAAACAGGAGAGAGAGGAGGGGGCTCGGGGAACAGGAGAGAGAGAGGAGGGGGCTAGGGGGAACAGGAGAGAGAGGAGGGAGCTCGGGGAACAGGAGAGAGAGAGAGGAGGGGGCTACGGGGAACAGGAGAGAGAGAGGAGGGGGCTCGGGGAACAGGAGAGAGAGAGGAGGGGGCTCGGGGAAGAGGAGAGAGAGGAGGGGGATCGGGGAAC
>NW_027598492.1:0-43181 GCF_964194155.1 Cetorhinus maximus
TGAGGAATCAGCGGGTTTAACATGAGGAATCAGTGGGTTTAACATGGGGAATCAGTGGGTTTAACATGAGGAATCAGCAGGTTTAATAGGGGAATCAGTGGGTTTAACATGGGGAATCAGGGTGTTTAACATGGGGAATCAGGGGGTTTAACATGGGCAATCAGTGGGTTTAACATGGGGAATCAGTGGGTTTAACATGGGGAATCAGTGCGTTTAACAAGGGGAATCAGCGGGTTTAACATGGGGAATCAGTGGGTTTAACATGGGGAATCAGTGGGTTGAACATGGGGAATCAGCGGGTTTAACATGGGGAATCAGTGGGTTTAATATGAGGAATCAGGGGGTTTAATATGAGGAATCAGGGGGTTTAACATTGGGAATCAGTGGGATTAAGATGAGGAATCAGTGGATTTCACACGGAGTTTAACGCAGGGAGTCAGCATGTTTAATGCGGGGTGTCGTTGGATTTAGCACTGGGAGTTAGCCGGTTTAACAAGGGGAGACAGCGGGTTTAATGCTGGGAGTCAACGGTTTTAACACAGAGAGTCAGTGGCTTTAACGTGGGGAGTCAATGGATTTAACGTGGGGAGTCAGCGGGTTTCATGCGGGGAGTCAGAGGGTTTAATACTGGGATAATGCAGGTTTATAGCGGAGAGTCAGTAGTTTTAACGCGAGGAGTCTAAGGTTTAACATGGGAAGTCAGTGGGTTTAACATTGGGAATCAGTGGCTTTAAGATGAGGAATCAGTGGATTTAACATGGAGAATAAGTGGGTTTAACATGGGGAATCAGTGGGTTTAATATGAGGAATAAGCGGGTTTAACATGGGGAATCAGTGGGTGTAAGATGGGGAATCAGTGGGTTTAACATGGGGATTCAGTGGGTTTGAGATGAGGAATCAGTGGGTTTAACATGAGGAATCAGCGGGTTTAACATGGGGAATCAGAGGGTTTAACATGGGGCATCAGTGGGTTTAACATGAGCAATCAGTAGGTTTAACATGGGGAATCAGCGGGTTTTACAGGTGGAATCAGTGGGTTTAGCATCGGGAATCAGCGGGTTTAACATGGGGAATCAGTGGGTTTAACATGAGGAATCAGTGGGTTTATCAAGGCGAATCAGTGGGTTTAACATGGGGAATCAGTGGGTTTAACAGGAGGAATCAGTGGGTTTAACATGGGTAAAAAGCGGTTTTATCATGGGGAATCAGTGGGTTTAAAATGGGGAATCAGTGGGTTTAAAATGAGGAATCAGCGGGTTTAACATGGAGAATCAGTGTGTTTAACATAAGAAATCAATGGGTTTAACATGGGGATTCAGCCGGTTTAACATGGGGAATCCGTGGGTTTAACATGGGGAATGCGTGGGTTTTAACATGTGGAATCAGTGGGTTTAACATGAGGAATTAGCGGCTTTAAAATGGGGAATCAGTGGGTTTAACATGGGGAATCAGTGGGTTTAGCATGGAGAGTCAGCGGGTTTAACATGAGGAATCAGCGGGTTTAACATGTGGAATCAGTAGGTTTTACATGGGGAATCAGTGGATTTGACATGGGGAAATAGTGGGTTTAACATGGGGAATCGGTGGGTTTAACATGGTGAACCGGTGGGTTTAACATGAGGAATCAGTGGGTTTAACATGAGGAATCAGTGGGTTTAGCATGGCGAGTTAGCGGGTTTAACATGAGGAATCAGCGGGTTTAACGTGTGGAATCAGTAGGTTTTACATGGGGAATCAGTGGATTTGAAATGGGGAAATAGTGGGTTTAACATTGGTGAATCGGTGGGTTTAACAGGGGGAAACAGTGGGTTTAAAATGGGGAATCAGTGTGTTTAACATGGCGAATCAGTGGGTTTAACATGGGGAATCAGTGGGTTTTACATGGGGAATCAGCGGGTTTAACATGAGGAATCAGCGGGTTGACCATGGGGAGTCAGCGGGTTTCATGCGGGGAGTCAGAGGGTTTAATACTGGGATAATGCAGGTTTATAGCGGAGAGTCAGTAGTTTTAACGCGAGGAGTCTAAGGTTTAACATGGGAAGTCAGTGGGTTTAACATTGGGAATCAGTGGCTTTAAGATGAGGAATCAGTGGATTTAACATGGAGAATCAGTGGGTTTAACATGGGGAATCAGTGGGTTTAACATGGCGAATCAGTGGGTTTAAGATGGGGATTCAGTGGGTTTGAGATGAGGAATCAGTATGTTTAACATGGGGAATCAGTGGGTTTGAGATGAGGAATCAGTGGGTTTAACATGGGGAATCAGTGGGTTTAACATGGGGAATCAGTGGGTTTAACATGGGGAATCAGTGGGTTTAAGATGGGGATTCAGTGGGTTTGAGATGAGGAATCAGTATGTTTAACATGGGGAATCAGTGGGTTTGAGATGAGGAATCAGTGGGTTTAACATGGGGAATCAGTGGGTTTAACATGGGGAATCAGTGGCTTTAACATGGGGAATCAGTGGGTTTAACATGGGGAATCAGTGGCTTTCACATGGGGACTCAATGGATTTAACGTGGGGAGTCAGCGGGTTTCATGCGGGGAATCAGAGGGTTTAATACTGGGAGACTGTAGGTTTAATGCGGAGAGTCAGCAGTTTTAACGCGAGGAGTCTGGGGTTTAACATGGGGAGTCAGCGGGTGTAACGCGGGGATTCTATCGGTTTAACACGGAGAGGCAGCGGGTTTCAGGTGAATAGTCAGAGGGTTTAATTCAGAGAGTCAGCTGGCTTAACACGGGCAGTCAGCGGGTTTAACGCAGAGAGTCAGCAATTTTAACGTGGGGAGTCTGGGGTTTAACGCGGGGTGTCAGCACGTTAAACACGGGGATTCTGTCGGTTTAACACAATGAGTCATGCAGGATTGGCACAGGGAGTCTGTGGGTTTAACACTGAGGGTCAGTGGGTTACAGGTGCAGAGTCAGGGGGTTTAAAGCAGAGAGTCAGATGGCATAAAGCGGGGAGTCTGCGGATTTAACGCGGAGAGTCAGCGGCTATAATAAGGGGAGACATTGTCTATAACATTGGGATTTAGCGGGTTTCACATGGGGAATCAGTGGGTTTTACGTGGTGAATGAGTGGGTTTAACATGGGGAATCAGTGGCTTTAACATGGGGAATAAGTTGGTTAAACATGAGGAATCAGCGGGTTTAACATGAGGAATCAGTGGGTTTAACATGAGGCATCAGTGGGTTTAACATGAGGAATCAGCGGGTTTAACAGGGGAATCAGTGGGTTTAACATGGGGAATCAGGGGGTTTAACATGGGGAATCAGGGGGTTTAACATGGGGAATCAGTGGGTTTAACATGGGGAATCAGTGGCTTTAACACGGGGACTCAATGGATTTAACGTGGGGAGTCAGCGGGTTTCATGCGGGGAGTCAGAGGGTTTAATACTGGGAGACTGTGGGTTTAACGCGGAGAGTCAGCAGTTTTAACGCGAGGAGTCTGGGGTTTAACATGGGGAGTCAGCGGGTTTAACGTAGGGATTCTGTGGGTTTAACGTGGAGAGTCAGCAGTTTTAACGCGAGGAGTCTGGGGTTTAACATGGGGAGTCAGCGGGTTTAACGTGGGGATTCTGTCGGTTTAACACGGAGAGGCAGCGGGTTTCAGGTGAATAGTCAGAGGCTTTAATGCAGAGAGTCAGCTGGCTTAACACGGGCAGTCAGCGGGTTTAACGCAGAGAGTCAGCAATTTTAACGTGGGGAGTCTGGGGTTTAACGCGGGGTGTCAGCACGTTAAACACGGGGATTCTGCAGGTTTAACACAATGAGTCATGCAGGATTGGCACAGGGAGTCTGTGTGTTTAACACAGAGGGTCAGTGGGTTACAGGTGCAGAGTCAGGGAGTTTAAAGCAGAGAGTCAGATGGCATAAAGCGGGGAGTCTGCGGATTTAACGCGGAGAGTCAGCGGCTATAATAAGGGGAGACATTGTCTATAACATTGGGATTTAGCGGGTTTAACATGGGGAATCAGTGGGTTTTACGTGGGGAATGAGTGGGTTTAACATGGGGAATCAGTGGCTTTAACATGGGGAATAAGTTGGTTTAACATGAGGAATCAGCGGGTTTAACATGAGGAATCAGTGGGTTTAACATGGGGAATCAGTGGGTTTAACATGAGGAATCAGCAGGTTTAATAGGGGAATCAGTGGGTTTAACATGGGGAATCAGGGTGTTTAACATGGGGAATCAGGGGGTTTAACATGGGCAATCAGTGGGTTTAACATGGGGAATCAGTGGGTTTAACATGGGGAATCAGTGCGTTTAACAAGGGGAATCAGCGGGTTTAACATGGGGAATCAGTGGGTTTAACATGGGGAATCAGTGGGTTGAACATGGGGAATCAGCGGGTTTAACATGGGGAATCAGTGGGTTTAATATGAGGAATCAGGGGGTTTAATATGAGGAATCAGGGGGTTTAACATTGGGAATCAGTGGGATTAAGATGAGGAATCAGTGGATTTCACACGGAGTTTAACGCAGGGAGTCAGCATGTTTAATGCGGGGTGTCGTTGGATTTAGCACTGGGAGTTAGCCGGTTTAACAAGGGGAGACAGCGGGTTTAATGCTGGGAGTCAACGGTTTTAACACAGAGAGTCAGTGGCTTTAACGTGGGGTGTCAATGGATTTAACGTGGGGAGTCAGCGGGTTTCATGCGGGGAGTCAGAGGGTTTAATACTGGGATAATGCAGGTTTATAGCGGAGAGTCAGTAGTTTTAACGCGAGGAGTCTAAGGTTTAACATGGGAAGTCAGTGGGTTTAACATTGGGAATCAGTGGCTTTAAGATGAGGAATCAGTGGATTTAACATGGAGAATAAGTGGGTTTAACATGGGGAATCAGTGGGTTTAATATGAGGAATAAGCGGGTTTAACATGGGGAATCAGTGGGTGTAAGATGGGGAATCAGTGGGTTTAACATGGGGATTCAGTGGGTTTGAGATGAGGAATCAGTGGGTTTAACATGAGGAATCAGCGGGTTTAACATGGGGAATCAGAGGGTTTAACATGGGGCATCAGTGGGTTTAACATGAGCAATCAGTAGGTTTAACATGGGGAATCAGCGGGTTTTACAGGTGGAATCAGTGGGTTTAGCATCGGGAATCAGCGGGTTTAACATGGGGAATCAGTGGGTTTAACATGAGGAATCAGTGGGTTTATCAAGGCGAATCAGTGGGTTTAACATGGGGAATCAGTGGGTTTAACAGGAGGAATCAGTGGGTTTAACATGGGTAAAAAGCGGTTTTATCATGGGGAATCAGTGGGTTTAAAATGGGGAATCAGTGGGTTTAAAATGAGGAATCAGCGGGTTTAACATGGAGAATCAGTGTGTTTAACATAAGAAATCAATGGGTTTAACATGGGGATTCAGCCGGTTTAACATGGGGAATCCGTGGGTTTAACATGGGGAATGCG
Organism: Cetorhinus maximus; assembly: GCF_964194155.1. Lineage (NCBI taxonomy): Eukaryota > Metazoa > Chordata > Chondrichthyes > Lamniformes > Cetorhinidae > Cetorhinus > Cetorhinus maximus. The sequence goes on from NW_027598492.1 coordinate 5,419, forward strand.
TGGGTTTTAACATGTGGAATCAGTGGGTTTAACATGAGGAATTAGCGGCTTTAAAATGGGGAATCAGTGGGTTTAACATGGGGAATCAGTGGGTTTAGCATGGAGAGTCAGCGGGTTTAACATGAGGAATCAGCGGGTTTAACATGTGGAATCAGTAGGTTTTACATGGGGAATCAGTGGATTTGACATGGGGAAATAGTGGGTTTAACATGGGGAATCGGTGGGTTTAACATGGTGAACCGGTGGGTTTAACATGAGGAATCAGTGGGTTTAACATGAGGAATCAGTGGGTTTAGCATGGCGAGTTAGCGGGTTTAACATGAGGAATCAGCGGGTTTAACGTGTGGAATCAGTAGGTTTTACATGGGGAATCAGTGGATTTGAAATGGGGAAATAGTGGGTTTAACATTGGTGAATCGGTGGGTTTAACAGGGGGAAACAGTGGGTTTAAAATGGGGAATCAGTGTGTTTAACATGGCGAATCAGTGGGTTTAACATGGGGAATCAGTGGGTTTTACATGGGGAATCAGCGGGTTTAACATGAGGAATCAGCGGGTTGACCATGGGGAGTCAGCGGGTTTCATGCGGGGAGTCAGAGGGTTTAATACTGGGATAATGCAGGTTTATAGCGGAGAGTCAGTAGTTTTAACGCGAGGAGTCTAAGGTTTAACATGGGAAGTCAGTGGGTTTAACATTGGGAATCAGTGGCTTTAAGATGAGGAATCAGTGGATTTAACATGGAGAATCAGTGGGTTTAACATGGGGAATCAGTGGGTTTAACATGGCGAATCAGTGGGTTTAAGATGGGGATTCAGTGGGTTTGAGATGAGGAATCAGTATGTTTAACATGGGGAATCAGTGGGTTTGAGATGAGGAATCAGTGGGTTTAACATGGGGAATCAGTGGGTTTAACATGGGGAATCAGTGGGTTTAACATGGGGAATCAGTGGGTTTAAGATGGGGATTCAGTGGGTTTGAGATGAGGAATCAGTATGTTTAACATGGGGAATCAGTGGGTTTGAGATGAGGAATCAGTGGGTTTAACATGGGGAATCAGTGGGTTTAACATGGGGAATCAGTGGCTTTAACATGGGGAATCAGTGGGTTTAACATGGGGAATCAGTGGCTTTCACATGGGGACTCAATGGATTTAACGTGGGGAGTCAGCGGGTTTCATGCGGGGAATCAGAGGGTTTAATACTGGGAGACTGTAGTTTTAATGCGGAGAGTCAGCAGTTTTAATGCGAGGAGTCTGGGGTTTAACATGGGGAGTCAGCGGGTGTAACGCGGGGATTCTATCGGTTTAACACGGAGAGGCAGCGGGTTTCAGGTGAATAGTCAGAGGGTTTAATTCAGAGAGTCAGCTGGCTTAACACGGGCAGTCAGCGGGTTTAACGCAGAGAGTCAGCAATTTTAACGTGGGGAGTCTGGGGTTTAACGCGGGGTGTCAGCACGTTAAACACGGGGATTCTGTCGGTTTAACACAATGAGTCATGCAGGATTGGCACAGGGAGTCTGTGGGTTTAACACTGAGGGTCAGTGGGTTACAGGTGCAGAGTCAGGGGGTTTAAAGCAGAGAGTCAGATGGCATAAAGCGGGGAGTCTGCGGATTTAACGCGGAGAGTCAGCGGCTATAATAAGGGGAGACATTGTCTATAACATTGGGATTTAGCGGGTTTCACATGGGGAATCAGTGGGTTTTACGTGGTGAATGAGTGGGTTTAACATGGGGAATCAGTGGCTTTAACATGGGGAATAAGTTGGTTAAACATGAGGAATCAGCGGGTTTAACATGAGGAATCAGTGGGTTTAACATGAGGCATCAGTGGGTTTAACATGAGGAATCAGCGGGTTTAACAGGGGAATCAGTGGGTTTAACATGGGGAATCAGGGGGTTTAACATGGGGAATCAGGGGGTTTAACATGGGGAATCAGTGGGTTTAACATGGGGAATCAGTGGCTTTAACACGGGGACTCAATGGATTTAACGTGGGGAGTCAGCGGGTTTCATGCGGGGAGTCAGAGGGTTTAATACTGGGAGACTGTGGGTTTAACGCGGAGAGTCAGCAGTTTTAACGCGAGGAGTCTGGGGTTTAACATGGGGAGTCAGCGGGTTTAACGTGGGGATTCTGTCGGTTTAACACGGAGAGGCAGCGGGTTTCAGGTGAATAGTCAGAGGCTTTAATGCAGAGAGTCAGCTGGCTTAACACGGGCAGTCAGCGGGTTTAACGCAGAGAGTCAGCAATTTTAACGTGGGGAGTCTGGGGTTTAACGCGGGGTGTCAGCACGTTAAACACGGGGATTCTGCCGGTTTAACACAATGAGTCATGCAGGATTGGCACAGGGAGTCTGTGTGTTTAACACAGAGGGTCAGTGGGTTACAGGTGCAGAGTCAGGGAGTTTAAAGCAGAGAGTCAGATGGCATAAAGCGGGGAGTCTGCGGATTTAACGCGGAGAGTCAGCGGCTATAATAAGGGGAGACATTGTCTATAACATTGGGATTTAGCGGGTTTAACATGGGGAATCAGTGGGTTTTACGTGGGGAATGAGTGGGTTTAACATGGGGAATCAGTGGCTTTAACATGGGGAATAAGTTGGTTTAACATGAGGAATCAGCGGGTTTAACATGAGGAATCAGTGGGTTTAACATGGGGAATCAGTGGGTTTAACATGAGGAATCAGCAGGTTTAACAGGGGAATCAGTGGGTTTAACATGGGGAATCAGGGGGTTTAACATGGGGAATCAGGGGGTTTAACATGGGCAATCAGTGGGTTTAACATGGGGAATCAGTGGGTTTAACATGGGGAATCAGTGCGTTTAACAAGGGGAATCAGCGGGTTTAACATGGGGAATCAGTGGGTTTAACATGGGGAATCAGTGGGTTGAACATGGGGAATCAGCGGGTTTAACATGGGGAATCAGCGGGTTTAACATGAGGAATCAGTGGGTTTAACATGTGGAATCAGTGGGTTTAATATGAGGAAGCAGGGGGTATAACATTGGGAATCAGTGGGACTAAGATGAGGAATCAGTGGATTTAACATTGGGAATCAGTGGGTTTAAGATGAGGAATCAGTGGACTTAACATGGAGAATCAGTGCGTTTAACATGGGGAATCAGTGGGTTTAACATGGGGAATTAGGGGGTTTAACATGGGGAATCAGTGGGTTTAACAAGGGGAATCAGTGGGTTTAACATGGGGAATCAGTGCGTTTAACAAGGGGAATCAGCGGGTTTAACATGGGGAATCAGTGGGTTTAACATGGGGAATCAGTGGGTTGAACATGGGGAATCAGCGGGTTTAACATGGGGAATCAGCGGGCTTAACATGAGGAATCAGTGGGTTTAACATGTGGAATCAGTGGGTTTAATATGAGGAATCAGGGGATTTAACATTGCGAATCAGTGGGATTAAGATGAGGAATCAGTGGACTTAACATTGGGAATCAGTGGGATTAAGATGAGGAATCAGTGGACTTAACATGGAGAATCAGTGGGTTTAACATGGGGAATCAGTGGGTTTAATATGAGGAATAAGCGGGTTTAACATGTGGAATCAGTGGGTGTAAGATGGGGAATCAGTGGGTTTAAGATGAGGAATCAGTGGGTTTAACATGGGGATTCAGTGGGTTTGAGATGAAGAATCAGTGGGTTTAACATGTGGAATCAGTGGGTTTAACATGGGGAATCAGCGGGTTTAACATGGGGAATCAGCGGTTTTAACATGGGGACTCAGTGGGTTTAACATGGGGAATCAGCGCGTTTAACATGGGGAATCAGCGGGTTTAACACGGGGAATCAGCGGTTTTAACATGGGAAATCAGCGGTTTTTACATGGGGAATCAGTGGGTTTAACATGGGGAATCAGCGGGTTTAACATGGGGAATCAGTGGTTTTAACATGGGGAATCAGCGGGTTTAACATGGGGAATCAGTGGATTTCACGCGGAATTTAACGCAGGGAGTGAGCATGTTTAACGCGGGGCATCAGTGGATTTAACACTGGGAGTTAGCCGGTTTAACAAAGGGAGACGGTGGCTTTAATGCTGGGAGTCAACGGTTTTAACACAGAGAGTCAGTGGGTTTAACACGGGTACTCAATGGATTTAATGAGGGGAGTCAACGGTTTTCATGCGGGGAGTCAGAGGGTTTAATACTGGGAGACTGCGGGTTGAACGCGGAGAGTCTATAGTTTTAACGCAAGGAGACTAGGGTTTAACGTGAGGAATCAGCGGGTTTAACATGAGGAATCAGTGGGTTTAACATGAGGAATCAGTGGGTTTAACAAGAGGAATCAGTGGGTATAACATGGGGAAAGAGTCGGTTTAACATGAGGAATCAGCGGGTTTAACATGGTGAATCATCGGGTTTATCATGGGGAATCAGTGGGTATAACATGGGGAATCAGTGGGTTTTACATGGGGAATCAGCGGGTTTAACATGAGGAATCAGCGGGTTGAACATGGGGAATCAGCGGGTTTAACATGGGGAATCAGTGGGTTTAACATGAGGAATCAGTGGGTTTAACAGGCGAATCATGGGTTTAACATGGGGAATCAGGGGGTTTAACATGGGGAATCAGTGGGTTTAACAAGGGGAATCAGTGGGTTTAACATGGGGAATCAGTGCGTTTAACAAGGGGAATCAGTGAGTTTAACATGGGGAATCAGTGGGTTTAACATGGGGAATCAGTGGGTTGAACATGGGGAATCAGCGGGTTTAACATGGGGAATCAGCGGGTTTAACATGAGGAATCAGTGGGTTTAACATGAGAAATCAGTGGGTTTAATATGAGGAATCAGGGGGTTTAACATTGGGAATCAGTGGGATTAAGATGAGGAATCAGTGGATTTAACATTGGGAATCAGTGGGATTAAGATGAGGAATCAGTGGACTTAACATGGAGAATCAGTGGGTTTAACATGGGGAATCAGTGCGTTTAATATGAGGAAAAAGCGGGTTTAACATGTGGAATCAGTGGGTGTAAGATGGGGAATCAGTGGGTTTAAGATGAGGAATCAGTGGGTTTAACATGGGGATTCAGTGGGTTTGAGATGAAGAATCAGTGGGTTTAACATGGGGAATCAGCGGGTTTAGCATGGGGAATCAGTGGGTTTAACATGGGGAATCAGCGGGTTTAACATGGGGAATCAGTGGTTTCAACATGGGGAATCAGCGGGTTTAACATGGGGAATCAGCGGTTTTAACATGGGGAATCAGCGGTTTTAACATGGGGAATCAGTGGGTTTAACATGGGGAATCAGTGGGTTTAACATGGGGAATCAGTGGGTTTAACATGGGGAATCAGTGGGTTTAACATGGGGAATCAGTGGTTTTAACATGGGGAATCAGTGGGTTTAACATGGGGAATCAGCGGGTTTAACATGGGGAATCACCGGGTTTAACACGGGGAATCAGTGGTTTTAACATGGGGAATCAGCGGTTTTTACATGGGGAATCAGTGGGTTTAACATGGGGAATCAGCGGGTTTAACATGGGGAATCAGTGGATTTCACACGGAGTTTAACGCAGGGAGTCAGCATGTTTAATGCGGGGTGTCGTTGGATTTAGCACTGGGAGTTAGCCGGTTTAACAAGGGGAGACAGCGGGTTTAATGCTGGGAGTCAACGGTTTTAACACAGAGAGTCAGTGGCTTTAACGTGGGGAGTCAATGGATTTAACGTGGGGAGTCAGCGGGTTTCATGCGGGGAGTCAGAGGGTTTAATACTGGGATAATGCAGGTTTATAGCGGAGAGTCAGTAGTTTTAACGCGAGGAGTCTAAGGTTTAACATGGGAAGTCAGTGGGTTTAACATTGGGAATCAGTGGCTTTAAGATGAGGAATCAGTGGATTTAACATGGAGAATCAGTGGGTTTAACATGGGGAATCAGTGGGTTTAACATGGCGAATCAGTGGGTTGAACATGGGGAATCAGCGGGTTTAACATGGGGAATCAGCGGGTTTAACATGAGGAATCAGTGGGTTTAACATGAGAAATCAGTGGGTTTAATATGAGGAATCAGGGGGTTTAACATTGGGAATCAGTGGGATTAAGATGAGGAATCAGTGGATTTAACATTGGGAATCAGTGGGATTAAGATGCGGAATCAGTGGACTTAACATGGAGAATCAGTGGGTTTAACATGGGGAATCAGTGCGTTTAATATGAGGAATAAGCGGGTTTAACATGGGGATTCAGTGGGTTTGAGATGAAGAATCAGTGGGTTTAACATGGGGAATCAGCGGGTTTAACATGGGGAATCAGTGGGTTTAACATGGGGAATCAGCGGGTTTAACATGGGGAATCAGTGGTTTCAACATGGGGAATCAGCGGGTTTAACATGGGGAATCAGCGGTTTTAACATGGGGAATCAGCGGTTTTAACATGGGGAATCAGTGGGTTTAACATGGGGAATCAGTGGGTTTAACATGGGGAATCAGTGGGTTTAACATGGGGAATCAGTGGGTTTAACATGGGGAATCAGCGGGTTTAACATGGGGAATCAGCGGGTTTAACATGGGGAATCAGCGGGTTTAACATGGGGAATCAGCGGGTTTAACACGGGGAATCAGCGGTTTTAACATGGGGAATCAGCGGTTTTTACATGGGGAATCAGTGGGTTTAACATGGGGAATCAGCGGGTTTAACATGGGGAATCAGTGGATTTCACACGGAGTTTAACGCAGGGAGTCAGCATGTTTAATGCGGGGTGTCGTTGGATTTAGCACTGGGAGTTAGCCGGTTTAACAAGGGGAGACAGCGGGTTTAATGCTGGGAGTCAACGGTTTTAACACAGAGAGTCAGTGGCTTTAACGTGGGGAGTCAATGGATTTAACGTGGGGAGTCAGCGGGTATCATGCGGGGAGTCAGAGGGTTTAATACTGGGATAATGCAGGTTTATAGCGGAGAGTCAGTAGTTTTAACGCGAGGAGTCTAAGGTTTAACATGGGAAGTCAGTGGGTTTAACATTGGGAATCAGTGGCTTTAAGATGAGGAATCAGTGGATTTAACATGGAGAATCAGTGGGTTTAACATGGGGAATCAGTGGGTTTAACATGGCGAATCAGTGGGTTTAAGATGGGGATTCAGTGGGTTTGAGATGAGGAATCAGTATGTTTAACATGGGGAATCAGTGGGTTTGAGTTGAGGAATCAGTGGGTTTAACATGGGGAATCAGTGGGTTTAACATGGGGAATCAGTGGGTTTAACATGGGGAATCAGTGGGTTTAAGATGGGGATTCAGTGGGTTTGAGATGAGGAATCAGTATGTTTAACATGGGGAATCAGTGGGTTTGAGATGAGGAATCAGTGGGTTTAACATGGGGAATCAGTGGGTTTAACATGGGGAATCAGTGGCTTTAACATGGGGAATCAGTGGGTTTAACATGGGGAATCAGTGGCTTTCACATGGGGACTCAATGGATTTAACGTGGGGAGTCAGCGGGTTTCATGCGGGGAATCAGAGGGTTTAATACTGGGAGACTGTAGGTTTAATGCGGAGAGTCAGCAGTTTTAACGCGAGGAGTCTGGGGTTTAACATGGGGAGTCAGCGGGTGTAACGCGGGGATTCTATCGGTTTAACACGGAGAGGCAGCGGGTTTCAGGTGAATAGTCAGAGGGTTTAATTCAGAGAGTCAGCTGGCTTAACACGGGCAGTCAGCGGGTTTAACGCAGAGAGTCAGCAATTTTAACGTGGGGAGTCTGGGGTTTAACGCGGGGTGTCAGCACGTTAAACACGGGGATTCTGTCGGTTTAACACAATGAGTCATGCAGGATTGGCACAGGGAGTCTGTGGGTTTAACACAGAGGGTCAGTGGGTTACAGGTGCAGAGTCAGGGGGTTTAAAGCAGAGAGTCAGATGGCATAAAGCGGGGTGTCTGCGGATTTAACGCGGAGAGTCAGCGGCTATAATAAGGGGAGACATTGTCTATAACATTGGGATTTAGCGGGTTTCACATGGGGAATCAGTGGGTTTTACGTGGTGAATGAGGGGGTTAACATGGGGAATCAGTGGCTTTAACATGGGGAATAAGTTGGTTAAACATGAGGAATCAGCGGGTTTAACATGAGGAATCAGTGGGTTTAACATGAGGCATCAGTGGGTTTAACATGAGGAATCAGCGGGTTTAACAGGGGAATCAGTGGGTTTAACATGGGGAATCAGGGGGTTTAACATGGGGAATCAGGGGGTTTAACATGGGGAATCAGTGGGTTTAACATGGGGAATCAGTGGCTTTAACACGGGGACTCAATGGATTTAACGTGGGGAGTCAGCGGGTTTCATGCGGGGAGTCAGAGGGTTTAATACTGGGAGACTGTGGGTTTAACGCGGAGAGTCAGCAGTTTTAACGCGAGGAGTCTGGGGTTTAACATGGGGAGTCAGCGGGTTTAACGTAGGGATTCTGTGGGTTTAACGTGGAGAGTCAGCAGTTTTAACGCGAGGAGTCTGGGGTTTAACATGGGGAGTCAGCGGGTTTAACGTGGGGATTCTGTCGGTTTAACAAGGAGAGGCAGCGGGTTTCAGGTGAATAGTCAGAGGGTTTAATGCAGAGAGTCAGCTGGCTTAACACGGGCAGTCAGCGGGTTTAACGCAGAGAGTCAGCAATTTTAACGTGGGGAGTCTGGGGTTTAACGCGGGGTGTCAGCACGTTAAACACGGGGATTCTGCCGGTTTAACACAATGAGTCATGCAGGATTGGCACAGGGAGTCTGTGTGTTTAACACAGAGGGTCAGTGGGTTACAGGTGCAGAGTCAGGGAGTTTAAAGCAGAGAGTCAGATGGCATAAAGCGGGGAGTCTGCGGATTTAATGCGGAGAGTCAGCGGCTATAATAAGGGGAGACATTGTCTATAACATTGGGATTTAGCGGGTTTAACATGGGGAATCAGTGGGTTTTACGTGGGGAATGAGTGGGTTTAACATGGGGAATCAGTGGCTTTAACATGGGGAATAAGTTGGTTTAACATGAGGAATCAGCGGGTTTAACATGAGGAATCAGTGGGTTTAACATGGGGAATCAGTGGGTTTAACATGAGGAATCAGCAGGTTTAACAGGGGAATCAGTGGGTTTAACATGGGGAATCAGGGGGTTTAACATGGGGAATCAGGGGGTTTAACATGGGCAATCAGTGGGTTTAACATGGGGAATCAGTGGGTTTAACATGGGGAATCAGTGCGTTTAACAAGGGGAATCAGCGGGTTTAACATGGGGAATCAGTGGGTTTAACATGGGGAATCAGTGGGTTGAACATGGGGAATCAGCGGGTTTAACATGGGGAATCAGCGGGTTTAACATGAGGAATCAGTGGGTTTAACATGAGGAATCAGTGGGTTTAATATGAGGAAGCAGGGGGTATAACATTGGGAATCAGTGGGACTAAGATGAGGAATCAGTGGATTTAACATTGGGAATCAGTGGGTTTAAGATGAGGAATCAGTGGACTTAACATGGAGAATCAGTGTGTTTAACATGGGGAATCAGTGGGTTTAACATGGGGAATTAGGGGGTTTAACATGGGGAATCAGTGGGTTTAACAAGGGGAATCAGTGGGTTTAACATGGGGAATCAGTGCGTTTAACAAGGGGAATCAGCGGGTTTAACATGGGGAATCAGTGGGTTTAACATGGGGAATCAGTGGGTTGAACATGGGGAATCAGCGGGTTTAACATGGGGAATCAGCGGGTTTAACATGAGGAATCAGTGGGTTTAACATGAGGAATCAGTGGGTTTAATATGAGGAATCAGGGGGTTTAACATTGGGAATCAGTGGGATTAAGATGAGGAATCAGTGGACTTAACATTGGGAATCAGTGGGATTAAGATGAGGAATCAGTGGACTTAACATGGAGAATCAGTGGGTTTAACATGGGGAATCAGTGGGTTTAATATGAGGAATAAGCGGGTTTAACATGTGGAATCAGTGGGTGTAAGATGGGGAATCAGTGGGTTTAAGATGAGGAATCAGTGGGTTTAACATGGGGATTCAGTGGGTTTGAGATGAAGAATCAGTGGGTTTAACATGTGGAATCAGTGGGTTTAACATGGGGAATCAGCGGGTTTAACATGGGGAATCAGCGGTTTTAACATGGGGACTCAGTGGGTTTAACATGGGGAATCAGCGGGTTTAACATGGGGAATCAGCGGGTTTAACACGGGGAATCAGCGGTTTTAACATGGGAAATCAGCGGTTTTTACATGGGGAATCAGTGGGTTTAACATGGGGAATCAGCGGGTTTAACATGGGGAATCAGCGGTTTTAACATGGGGAATCAGCGGGTTTAACATGGGGAATCAGTGGATTTCACGCGGAATTTAACGCAGGGAGTGAGCATGTTTAACGCGGGGTATCAGTGGATTTAACACTGGGAGTTAGCCGGTTTAACAAAGGGAGACGGTGGCTTTAATGCTGGGAGTCAACGGTTTTAACACAGAGAGTCAGTGGGTTTAACACGGGTACTCAATGGATTTAATGAGGGGAGTCAACGGTTTTCATGCGGGGAGTCAGAGGGTTTAATACTGGGAGACTGCGGGTTGAACGCGGAGAGTCTATAGTTTTAACGCAAGGAGACTAGGGTTTAACATGAGGAATCAGCGGGTTTAACATGAGGAATCAGTGGGTTTAACATGAGGAATCAGTGGGTTTAACATGGGGAATCAGTGGGTATAACATGGGGAAAGAGTCGGTTTAACATGAGGAATCAGCGGGTTTAACATGGTGAATCATCGGGTTTATCATGGGGAATCAGTGGGTATAACATGGGGAATCAGTGGGTTTTACATGGGGAATCAGCGGGTTTAACATGAGGAATCAGCGGGTTGAACATGGGGAATCAGCGGGTTTAACATGGGGAATCAGTGGGTTTAACATGAGGAATCAGTGGGTTTAACAGGGGAATCATGGGTTTAACATGGGGAATCAGGGGGTTTAACATGGGGAATCAGTGGGTTTAACAAGGGGAATCAGTGGGTTTAACATGGGGAATCAGTGCGTTTAACAAGGGGAATCAGTGAGTTTAACATGGGGAATCAGTGGGTTTAACATGGGGAATCAGTGGGTTGAACATGGGGAATCAGCGGGTTTAACATGGGGAATCAGCGGGTTTAACATGAGGAATCAGTGGGTTTAACATGAGAAATCAGTGGGTTTAATATGAGGAATCAGGGGGTTTAACATTGGGAATCAGTGGGATTAAGATGAGGAATCAGTGGATTTAACATTGGGAATCAGTGGGATTAAGATGAGGAATCAGTGGACTTAACATGGAGAATCAGTGGGTTTAACATGGGGAATCAGTGCGTTTAATATGAGGAAAAAGCGGGTTTAACATGTGGAATCAGTGGGTGTAAGATGGGGAATCAGTGGGTTTAAGATGAGGAATCAGTGGGTTTAACATGGGGATTCAGTGGGTTTGAGATGAAGAATCAGTGGGTTTAACATGGGGAATCAGCGGGTTTAGCATGGGGAATCAGTGGGTTTAACATGGGGAATCAGCGGGTTTAACATGGGGAATCAGTGGTTTCAACATGGGGAATCAGCGGGTTTAACATGGGGAATCAGCGGTTTTAACATGGGGAATCAGCGGTTTTAACATGGGGAATCAGTGGGTTTAACATGGGGAATCAGTGGGTTTAACATGGGGAATCAGTGGGTTTAACATGGGGAATCAGTGGGTTTAACATGGGGAATCAGTGGTTTTAACATGGGGAATCAGTGGGTTTAACATGGGGAATCAGCGGGTTTAACATGGGGAATCACCGGGTTTAACACGGGGAATCAGTGGTTTTAACATGGGGAATCAGCGGTTTTTACATGGGGAATCAGTGGGTTTAACATGGGGAATCAGCGGGTTTAACATGGGGAATCAGTGGATTTCACACGGAGTTTAACGCAGGGAGTCAGCATGTTTAATGCGGGGTGTCGTTGGATTTAGCACTGGGAGTTAGCCGGTTTAACAAGGGGAGACAGCGGGTTTAATGCTGGGAGTCAACGGTTTTAACACAGAGAGTCAGTGGCTTTAACGTGGGGAGTCAATGGATTTAACGTGGGGAGTCAGCGGGTTTCATGCGGGGAGTCAGAGGGTTTAATACTGGGATAATGCAGGTTTATAGCGGAGAGTCAGTAGTTTTAACGCGAGGAGTCTAAGGTTTAACATGGGAAGTCAGTGGGTTTAACATTGGGAATCAGTGGCTTTAAGATGAGGAATCAGTGGATTTAACATGGAGAATCAGTGGGTTTAACATGGGGAATCAGTGGGTTTAACATGGCGAATCAGTGGGTTTAAGATGGGGATTCAGTGGGTTTGAGATGAGGAATCAGTATGTTTAACATGGGGAATCAGTGGGTTTGAGATGAGGAATCAGTGGGTTTAACATGGGGAATCAGTGGGTTTAACATGGGGAATCAGTGGCTTTAACATGGGGAATCAGTGGGTTTAACATGGGGAATCAGTGGCTTTAACACGGGGACTCAATGGATTTAACGTGGGGAGTCAGCGGGTTTCATGCGGGGAATCAGAGGGTTTAATACTGGGAGACTGTAGGTTTAATGCGGAGAGTCAGCAGTTTTAACGCGAGGAGTCTGGGGTTTAACACGGGGAGTCAGCGGGTGTAACGTGGGGATTCTATCGGTTTAACACGGAGAGGCAGCGGGTTTCAGGTGAATAGTCAGAGGGTTTAATTCAGAGAGTCAGCTGGCTTAACACGGGCAGTCAGCGGGTTTAACGCAGAGAGTCAGCAATTTTAACGTGGGGAGTCTGGGGTTTAACGCGGGGTGTCAGCACGTTAAACACGGGGATTCTGTCGGTTTAACACAATGAGTCATGCAGGATTGGCACAGGGAGTCTGTGGGTTTAACACTGAGGGTCAGTGGGTTACAGGTGCAGAGTCAGGGGGTTTAAAGCAGAGAGTCAGATGGCATAAAGCGGGGAGTCTGCGGATTTAACGCGGAGAGTCAGCGGCTATAATAAGGGGAGACATTGTCTATAACATTGGGATTTAGCGGGTTTAACATGGGGAATCAGTGGGTTTTACGTGGTGAATGAGTGGGTTTAACATGGGGAATCAGTGGCTTTAACATGGGGAATAAGTTGGTTAAACATGAGGTATCAGCGGGTTTAACATGAGGAATCAGTGGGTTTAACATGAGGCATCAGTGGGTTTAACATGAGGAATCAGCGGGTTTAACAGGGGAATCAGTGGGTTTAACATGGGGAATCAGGGGGTTTAACATGGGGAATCAGGGGGTTTAACATGGGGAATCAGTGGGTTTAACATGGGGAATCAGTGGCTTTAACACGGGGACTCAATGGATTTAACGTGGGGAGTCAGCGGGTTTCATGCGGGGAGTCAGAGGGTTTAATACTGGGAGACTGTGGGTTTAACGCGGAGAGTCAGCAGTTTTAACGCGAGGAGTCTGGGGTTTAACATGGGGAGTCAGCGGGTTTAACGTAGGGATTCTGTGGGTTTAACGTGGAGAGTCAGCAGTTTTAACGCGAGGAGTCTGGGGTTTAACATGGGTAGTCAGCGGGTTTAACGTGGGGATTCTGTCGGTTTAACACGGAGAGGCAGCGGGTTTCAGGTGAATAGTCAGAGGCTTTAATGCAGAGAGTCAGCTGGCTTAACACGGGCAGTCAGCGGGTTTAACGCAGAGAGTCAGCAATTTTAACGTGGGGAGTCTGGGGTTTAACGCGGGGTGTCAGCACGTTAAACACGGGGATTCTGCTGGTTTAACACAATGAGTCATGCAGGATTGGCACAGGGAGTCTGTGTGTTTAACACAGAGGGTCAGTGGGTTACAGGTGCAGAGTCAGGGAGTTTAAAGCAGAGAGTCAGATGGCATAAAGCGGGGAGTCTGCGGATTTAAAGCGGAGAGTCAGCGGCTATAATAAGGGGAGACATTGTCTATAACATTGGGATTTAGCGGGTTTAACATGGGGAATCAGTGGGTTTTACGTGGGGAATGAGTGGGTTTAACATGGGGAATCAGTGGCTTTAACATGGGGAATAAGTTGGTTTAACATGAGGAATCAGCGGGTTTAACAAGAGGAATCAGTGGGTTTAACATGGGGAATCAGTGGGTTTAACATGGGGAATCAGTGGGTTTAACATGAGGAATCAGTGCGTTTAACAAGGGGAATCAGCGGGTTTAACATGGGGAATCAGTGGGTTTAACATGGGGAATCAATGGGTTTAACATGGGGAATCAGCGGGTTTAACATGGGGAATCAGTGGATTTCACGCGGAATTTAACGCAGGGAGTGAGCATGTTTAACGCGGGGTATCAGTGGATTTAACACTGGGAGTTAGCCGGTTTAACAAAGGGAGACGGTGGCTTTAATGCTGGGAGTCAACGGTTTTAACACAGAGAGTCAGTGGGTTTAACACGGGTACTCAATGGATTTAATGAGGGGAGTCAACGGTTTTCATGCGGGGAGTCAGAGGGTTTAATACTGGGAGACTGCGGGTTGAACGCGGAGAGTCTATAGTTTTAACGCAAGGAGACTAGGGTTTAACATGAGGAATCAGCGGGTTTAACATGAGGAATCAGTGGGTTTAACATGAGGAATCAGTGGGTTTAACATGGGGAATCAGTGGGTATAACATGGGGAAAGAGTCGGTTTAACATGAGGAATCAGCGGGTTTAACATGGTGAATCATCGGGTTTATCATGGGGAATCAGTGGGTATAACATGGGGAATCAGTGGGTTTTACATGGGGAATCAGCGGGTTTAACATGAGGAATCAGCGGGTTGAACATGGGGAATCAGCGGGTTTAACATGGGGAATCAGTGGGTTTAACATGAGGAATCAGTGGGTTTAACAGGGGAATCATGGGTTTAACATGGGGAATCAGGGGGTTTAACATGGGGAATCAGTGGGTTTAACAAGGGGAATCAGTGGGTTTAACATGGGGAATCAGTGCGTTTAACAAGGGGAATCAGTGAGTTTAACATGGGGAATCAGTGGGTTTAACATGGGGAATCAGTGGGTTGAACATGGGGAATCAGCGGGTTTAACATGGGGAATCAGCGGGTTTAACATGAGGAATCAGTGGGTTTAACATGAGAAATCAGTGGGTTTAATATGAGGAATCAGGGGGTTTAACATTGGGAATCAGTGGGATTAAGATGAGGAATCAGTGGATTTAACATTGGGAATCAGTGGGATTAAGATGAGGAATCAGTGGACTTAACATGGAGAATCAGTGGGTTTAACATGGGGAATCAGTGCGTTTAATATGAGGAATAAGCGGGTTTAACATGTGGAATCAGTGGGTGTAAGATGGGGAATCAGTGGGTTTAAGATGAGGAATCAGTGGGTTTAACATGGGGATTCAGTGGGTTTGAGATGAAGAATCAGTGGGTTTAACATGGGGAATCAGCGGGTTTAGCATGGGGAATCAGTGGGTTTAACATGGGGAATCAGCGGGTTTAACATGGGGAATCAGTGGTTTCAACATGGGGAATCAGCGGGTTTAACATGGGGAATCAGCGGTTTTAACATGGGGAATCAGCGGTTTTAACATGGGGAATCAGTGGGTTTAACATGGGGAATCAGTGGGTTTAACATGGGGAATCAGTGGGTTTAACATGGGGAATCAGTGGGTTTAACATGGGGAATCAGTGGTTTTAACATGGGGAATCAGTGGGTTTAACATGGGGAATCAGCGGGTTTAACATGGGGAATCACCGGGTTTAACACGGGGAATCAGTGGTTTTAACATGGGGAATCAGCGGTTTTTACATGGGGAATCAGTGGGTTTAACATGGGGAATCAGCGGGTTTAACATGGGGAATCAGTGGATTTCACACGGAGTTTAACGCAGGGAGTCAGCATGTTTAATGCGGGGTGTCGTTGGATTTAGCACTGGGAGTTAGCCGGTTTAACAAGGGGAGACAGCGGGTTTAATGCTGGGAGTCAACGGTTTTAACACAGAGAGTCAGTGGCTTTAACGTGGGGAGTCAATGGATTTAACGTGGGGAGTCAGCGGGTTTCATGCGGGGAGTCAGAGGGTTTAATACTGGGATAATGCAGGTTTATAGCGGAGAGTCAGTAGTTTTAACGCGAGGAGTCTAAGGTTTAACATGGGAAGTCAGTGGGTTTAACATTGGGAATCAGTGGCTTTAAGATGAGGAATCAGTGGATTTAACATGGAGAATCAGTGGGTTTAACATGGGGAATCAGTGGGTTTAACATGGCGAATCAGTGGGTTTAAGATGGGGATTCAGTGGGTTTGAGATGAGGAATCAGTATGTTTAACATGGGGAATCAGTGGGTTTGAGATGAGGAATCAGTGGGTTTAACATGGGGAATCAGTGGGTTTAACATGGGGAATCAGTGGCTTTAACATGGGGAATCAGTGGGTTTAACATGGGGAATCAGTGGCTTTAACACGGGGACTCAATGGATTTAACGTGGGGAGTCAGCGGGTTTCATGCGGGGAATCAGAGGGTTTAATACTGGGAGACTGTAGGTTTAATGCGGAGAGTCAGCAGTTTTAACGCGAGGAGTCTGGGGTTTAACATGGGGAGTCAGCGGGTGTAACGTGGGGATTCTATCGGTTTAACACGGAGAGGCAGCGGGTTTCAGGTGAATAGTCAGAGGGTTTAATTCAGAGAGTCAGCTGGCTTAACACGGGCAGTCAGCGGGTTTAACGCAGAGAGTCAGCAATTTTAACGTGGGGAGTCTGGGGTTTAACGCGGGGTGTCAGCACGTTAAACACGGGGATTCTGTCGGTTTAACACAATGAGTCATGCAGGATTGGCACAGGGAGTCTGTGGGTTTAACACTGAGGGTCAGTGGGTTACAGGTGCAGAGTCAGGGGGTTTAAAGCAGAGAGTCAGATGGCATAAAGCGGGGAGTCTGCGGATTTAACGCGGAGAGTCAGCGGCTATAATAAGGGGAGACATTGTCTATAACATTGGGATTTAGCGGGTTTAACATGGGGAATCAGTGGGTTTTACGTGGTGAATGAGTGGGTTTAACATGGGGAATCAGTGGCTTTAACATGGGGAATAAGTTGGTTAAACATGAGGTATCAGCGGGTTTAACATGAGGAATCAGTGGGTTTAACATGAGGCATCAGTGTGTTTAACATGAGGAATCAGCGGGTTTAACAGGGGAATCAGTGGGTTTAACATGGGGAATCAGGGGGTTTAACATGGGGAATCAGGGGGTTTAACATGGGGAATCAGTGGGTTTAACATGGGGAATCAGTGGCTTTAACACGGGGACTCAATGGATTTAACGTGGGGAGTCAGCGGGTTTCATGCGGGGAGTCAGAGGGTTTAATACTGGGAGACTGTGGGTTTAACGCGGAGAGTCAGCAGTTTTAACGCGAGGAGTCTGGGGTTTAACATGGGGAGTCAGCGGGTTTAACGTAGGGATTCTGTGGGTTTAACGTGGAGAGTCAGCAGTTTTAACGCGAGGAGTCTGGGGTTTAACATGGGTAGTCAGCGGGTTTAACGTGGGGATTCTGTCGGTTTAACACGGAGAGGCAGCGGGTTTCAGGTGAATAGTCAGAGGGTTTAATGCAGAGAGTCAGCTGGCTTAACACGGGCAGTCAGCGGGTTTAACGCAGAGAGTCAGCAATTTTAACGTGGGGAGTCTGGGGTTTAACGCGGGGTGTCAGCACGTTAAACACGGGGATTCTGCCGGTTTAACACAATGAGTCATGCAGGATTGGCACAGGGAGTCTGTGTGTTTAACACAGAGGGTCAGTGGGTTACAGGTGAAGAGTCAGGGAGTTTAAAGCAGAGAGTCAGATGGCATAAAGCGGGGAGTCTGCGGATTTAACGCGGAGAGTCAGCGGCTATAATAAGGGGAGACATTGTCTATAACATTGGGATTTAGCGGGTTTAACATGGGGAATCAGTGGGTTTTACGTGGGGAATGAGTGGGTTTAACATGGGGAATCAGTGGCTTTAACATGGGGAATAAGTTGGTTTAACATGAGGAATCAGCGGGTTTAACAAGAGGAATCAGTGGGTTTAACATGGGGAATCAGTGGGTTTAACATGGGGAATCAGTGGGTTTAACATGGGGAATCAGTGCGTTTAACAAGGGGAATCAGCGGGTTTAACATGGGGAATCAGTGGGTTTAACATGGGGAATCAATGGGTTTAACATGGGGAATCAGCGGGTTTAACATGGGGAATCAGTGGATTTCACGCGGAATTTAACGCAGGGAGTGAGCATGTTTAACGCGGGGTATCAGTGGATTTAACACTGGGAGTTAGCCGGTTTAACAAAGGGAGACGGTGGCTTTAATGCTGGGAGTCAACGGTTTTAACACAGAGAGTCAGTGGGTTTAACACGGGTACTCAATGGATTTAATGAGGGGAGTCAACGGTTTTCATGCGGGGAGTCAGAGGGTTTAATACTGGGAGACTGCGGGTTGAACGCGGAGAGTCTATAGTTTTAACGAAAGGAGACTAGGGTTTAACATGAGGAATCAGCGGGTTTAACATGAGGAATCAGTGGGTTTAACATGAGGAATCAGTGGGTTTAACATGGGGAATCAGTGGGTATAACATGGGGAAAGAGTCGGTTTAACATGAGGAATCAGCGGGTTTAACATGGTGAATCATCGGGTTTATCATGGGGAATCAGTGGGTATAACATGGGGAATCAGTGGGTTTTACATGGGGAATCAGCGGGTTTAACATGAGGAATCAGCGGGTTGAACATGGGGAATCAGCGGGTTTAACATGGGGAATCAGTGGGTTTAACATGAGGAATCAGTGGGTTTAACAGGGGAATAATGGGTTTAACATGGGGAATCAGGGGGTTTAACATGGGGAATCAGTGGGTTTAACAAGGGGAATCAGTGGGTTTAACATGGGGAATCAGTGCGTTTAACAAGGGGAATCAGTGAGTTTAACATGGGGAATCAGTGGGTTTAACATGGGGAATCAGTGGGTTGAACATGGGGAATCAGCGGGTTTAACATGGGGAATCAGCGGGTTTAACATGAGGAATCAGTGGGTTTAACATGAGAAATCAGTGGGTTTAATATGAGGAATCAGGGGGTTTAACATTGGGAATCAGTGGGATTAAGATGAGGAATCAGTGGATTTAACATTGGGATTCAGTGGGATTAAGATGAGGAATCAGTGGACTTAACATGGAGAATCAGTGGGTTTAACATGGGGAATCAGTGCGTTTAATATGAGGAATAAGCGGGTTTAACATGTGGAATCAGTGGGTGTAAGATGGGGAATCAGTGGGTTTAAGATGAGGAATCAGTGGGTTTAACATGGGGATTCAGTGGGTTTGAGATGAAGAATCAGTGGGTTTAACATGGGGAATCAGCGGGTTTAACATGGGGAATCAGTGGGTTTAACATGGGGAATCAGCGGGTTTAACATGGGGAATGAGTGGTTTCAACATGGGGAATCAGCGGGTTTAACATGGGGAATCAGCGGTTTTAACATGGGGAATCAGCGGTTTTAACATGGGGAATCAGTGGGTTTAACATGGGGAATCAGTGGGTTTAACATGGGGAATCAGTGGGTTTAACATGGGGAATCAGTGGGTTTAACATGGGGAATCAGTGGTTTTAACATGGGGAATCAGTGGGTTTAACATGGGGAATCAGCGGGTTTAACATGGGGAATCACCGGGTTTAACACGGGGAATCAGTGGTTTTAACATGGGGAATCAGCGGTTTTTACATGGGGAATCAGTGGGTTTAACATGGGGAATCAGCGGGTTTAACATGGGGAATCAGTGGATTTCACACGGAGTTTAACGCAGGGAGTCAGCATGTTTAATGCGGGGTGTCGTTGGATTTAGCACTGGGAGTTAGCCGGTTTAACAAGGGGAGACAGCGGGTTTAATGCTGGGAGTCAACGGTTTTAACACAGAGAGTCAGTGGCTTTAACGTGGGGACTCAATGGATTTAACGTGGGGAGTCAGCGGGTTTCATGCGGGGAGTCAGAGGGTTTAATACTGGGATAATGCAGGTTTATAGCGGAGAGTCAGTAGTTTTAACGCGAGGAGTCTAAGGTTTAACATGGGAAGTCAGTGGGTTTAACATTGGGAATCAGTGGCTTTAAGATGAGGAATCAGTGGATTTAACATGGAGAATCAGTGGGTTTAACATGGGGAATCAGTGGGTTTAACATGGCGAATCAGTGGGTTTAAGATGGGGATTCAGTGGGTTTGAGATGAGGAATCAGTATGTTTAACATGGGGAATCAGTGGGTTTGAGATGAGGAATCAGTGGGTTTAACATGGGGAATCAGTGGGTTTAACATGGGGAATCAGTGGCTTTAACATGGGGAATCAGTGGGTTTAAGATGGGGATTCAGTGGGTTTGAGATGAGGAATCAGTATGTTTAACATGGGGAATCAGTGGGTTTGAGATGAGGAATCAGTGGGTTTAACATGGGGAATCAGTGGGTTTAACATGGGGAATCAGTGGCTTTAACATGGGGAATCAGTGGGTTTAACATGGGGAATCAGTGGCTTTAACACGGGGACTCAATGGATTTAACGTGGGGAGTCAGCGGGTTCATGCGGGGAATCAGAGGGTTTAATACTGGGAGACTGTAGGTTTAATGCGGAGAGTCAGCAGTTTTAACGCGAGGAGTCTGGGGTTTAACATGGGGAGTCAGCGGGTGTAACGTGGGGATTCTATCGGTTTAACACGGAGAGGCAGCGGGTTTCAGGTGAATAGTCAGAGGGTTTAATTCAGAGAGTCAGCTGGCTTAACACGGGCAGTCAGCGGGTTTAACGCAGAGAGTCAGCAATTTTAACGTGGGGAGTCTGGGGTTTAACGCGGGGTGTCAGCACGTTAAACACGGGGATTCTGTCGGTTTAACACAATGAGTCATGCAGGATTGGCACAGGGAGTCTGTGGGTTTAACACTGAGGGTCAGTGGGTTACAGGTGCAGCGTCAGGGGGTTTAAAGCAGAGAGTCAGATGGCATAAAGCGGGGAGTCTGCGGATTTAACGCGGAGAGTCAGCGGCTATAATAAGGGGAGACATTGTCTATAACATTGGGATTTAGCGGGTTTAACATGGGGAATCAGTGGGTTTTACGTGGTGAATGAGTGGGTTTAACATGGGGAATCAGTGGCTTTAACATGGGGAATAAGTTGGTTAAACATGAGGTATCAGCGGGTTTAACATGAGGAATCAGTGGGTTTAACATGAGGCATCAGTGGGTTTAACATGAGGAATCAGCAGGTTTAACAGGGGAATCAGTGGGTTTAACATGGGGAATCAGGGGGTTTAACATGGGGAATCAGGGGGTTTAACATGGGGAATCAGTGGGTTTAACATGGGGAATCAGTGGCTTTAACACGGGGACTCAATGGATTTAACGTGGGGAGTCAGCGGGTTTCATGCGGGGAGTCAGAGGGTTTAATACTGGGAGACTGTGGGTTTAACGCGGAGAGTCAGCAGTTTTAACGCGAGGAGTCTGGGGTTTAACATGGGGAGTCAGCGGGTTTAACGTAGGGATTCTGTGGGTTTAACGTGGAGAGTCAGCAGTTTTAACGCGAGGAGTCTGGGGTTTAACATGGGGAGTCAGCGGGTTTAACGTGGGGATTCTGTCGGTTTAACACGGAGAGGCAGCGGGTTTCAGGTGAATAGTCAGAGGGTTTAATGCAGAGAGTCAGCTGGCTTAACATGGGCAGTCAGCGGGTTTAACGCAGAGAGTCAGCAATTTTAACGTGGGGAGTCTGGGGTTTAACGCGGGTTGTCAGCACGTTAAATACGGGGATTCTGCCGGTTTAACACAATGAGTCATGCAGGATTGGCACAGGGAGTCTGTGTGTTTAACACAGAGGGTCAGTGGGTTACAGGTGCAGAGTCAGGGAGTTTAAAGCAGAGAGTCAGATGGCATAAAAGGGGGAGTCTGCGGAATTAACGCGGAGAGTCAGCGGCTATAATAAGGGGAGACATTGTCTATAACATTGGGATTTAGCGGGTTTAACATGGGGAATCAGTGGGTTTTACGTGGGGAATGAGTGGGTTTAACATGGGGAATCAGTGGCTTTAACATGGGGAATAAGTTGGTTTAACAGGAGGAATCAGCGGGTTTAACAAGAGGAATCAGTGGGTTTAACATGGGGAATCAGTGGGTTTAACATGGGGAATCAGTGGGTTTAACATGGGGAATCAGTGCGTTTAACAAGGGGAATCAGCGGGTTTAACATGGGGAATCAGTGGGTTTAACATGGGGAATCAGTGGGTTGAACATGGGGAATCAGCGGGTTTAACATGGGGAATCAGCGGGTTTAACATGAGGAATCAGTGGGTTTAACATGAGGAATCAGTGGGTTTAATATGAGGAAGCAGGGGGTATAACATTGGGAATCAGTGGGACTAAGATGTGGAATCAGTGGATTTAACATTGGGAATCAGTGGGTTTAAGATGAGGAATCAGTGGACTTAACATGGAGAATCAGTGTGTTTAACATGGGGAATCAGTGGGTTGAACATGGGGAATCAGCGGGTTTAACATGGGGAATCAGCGGGTTTAATATGAGGAATCAGTGGGTTTAACATGAGGAATCAGTGGGTTTAATATGAGGAATCAGGGGGTTTAACATTGGGAATCAGTGGGATTAAGATGAGGAATCAGTGAATTTAACATTGGGAATCAGTGGGAATAAGAAGAGGAATCAGTGGACTTAACATGGAGAATCAGTGGGTTTAACATGGGGATTCAGTGGGTTTAATATGAGGAATAAGCGGGTTTAACATGTGGAATCAGTGGGTGTAATATGGGGAATCAGTGGGTTTAAGATGAGGAATCAGTGGGTTTAACATGGGGATTCAGTGGGTTTGAGATGAAGAATCAGTGGGTTTAACATGTGGAATCAGTGGGTTTAACATGGGGAATCAGCGGGTTTAACATGGGGAATCAGCGGTTTTAACATGGGGAATCAGTGGGTTTAACAAGGGGAATCAGCGGGTTTAACATGGGGAATCAGCGGGTTTAACACGGGGAATCAGCGGTTTTAACATGGGAAATCAGCGGTTTTTACATGGGGAATCAGTGGGTTTAACATGGGGAATCAGCGGGTTTAACATGGGGAATCAGCGGTTTTAACATGGGGAATCAGCGGGTTTAACATGGGGAATCAGTGGATTTCACGCGGAATTTAACGCAGGGAGTGAGCATGTTTAACGCGGGGTGTCAGTGGATTTAACACTGGGAGTTAGCCGGTTTAACAAAGGGAGACGGTGGCTTTAATGCTGGGAGTCAACGGTTTTAACACAGAGAGTCAGTGGGTTTAACACGGGTACTCAATGGATTTAATGAGGGGAGTCAACGGTTTTCATGCGGGGAGTCAGAGGGTTTAATACTGGGAGACTGCGGGTTGAACGCGGAGAGTCTATAGTTTTAACGCAAGGAGACTA
Organism: Cetorhinus maximus; assembly: GCF_964194155.1. Lineage (NCBI taxonomy): Eukaryota > Metazoa > Chordata > Chondrichthyes > Lamniformes > Cetorhinidae > Cetorhinus > Cetorhinus maximus. Next base: position 28,798 of record NW_027598492.1, read on the forward strand.
GGGTTTAACATGAGGAATCAGCGGGTTTAACATGAGGAATCAGTGGGTTTAACATGAGGAATCAGTGGGTTTAACATGGGGAATCAGTGGGTATAACATGGGGAGAGAGTCGGTTTAACATGAGGAATCAGCGGGTTTAACATGGTGAATCATCGGGTTTATCATGGGGAATCAGTGGGTATAACATGGGGAATCAGTGGGTTTTACATGGGGAATCAGCGGGTTTAACATGAGGAATCAGCGGGTTGAACATGGGGAATCAGCGGGTTTAACATGAGGAATCAGCGGGTTGACCATGGGGAATCAGCGGGTTTAACATGGGGAATCAGTGGGTTTAACATGAGGAATCAGTGGGTTTAACAGGGGAATCATGGGTTTAACATGGGGAATCAGGGGGTTTAACATGGGGAATCAGTGGGTTTAACAAGGGGAATCAGTGGGTTTAACATGGGGAATCAGTGCGTTTAACAAGGGGAATCAGTGAGTTTAACATGGGGAATCAGTGGGTTTAACATGGGGAATCAGTGGGTTGAACATGGGGAATCAGCGGGTTGAACATGGGGAATCAGCGGGTTTAACATGAGGAATCAGTGGGTTTAACATGAGAAATCAGTGGGTTTAATATGAGGAATCAGGGGGTTTAACATTGGGAATCAGTGGGATTAAGATGAGGAATCAGTGGATTTAACATTGGGAATCAGTGGGATTAAGATGAGGAATCAGTGGACTTAACATGGAGAATCAGTGGGTTTAACATGGGGAATCAGTGCGTTTAATATGAGGAATAAGCGGGTTTAACATGTGGAATCAGTGGGTGTAAGATGGGGAATCAGTGGGTTTAAGATGAGCAATCAGTGGGTTTAACATGGGGATTCAGTGGGTTTGAGATGAAGAATCAGTGGGTTTAACATGGGGAATCAGCGGGTTTAACATGGGGAATCAGTGGGTTTAACATGGGGAATCAGCGGGTTTAACATGGGGAATCAGTGGTTTCAACATGGGGAATCAGCGGGTTTAACATGGGGAATCAGCGGTTTTTACATGGGGAATCAGTGGGTTTAACATGGGGAATCAGCGGGTTTAACATGGGGAATCAGTGGATTTCACACGGAGTTTAACGCAGGGAGTCAGCATGTTTAATGCGGGGTGTCGTTGGATTTAGCACTGGGAGTTAGCCGGTTTAACAAGGGGAGACAGCGGGTTTAATGCTGGGAGTCAACGGTTTTAACACAGAGAGTCAGTGGCTTTAACGTGGGGAGTCAATGGATTTAACGTGGGGAGTCAGCGGGTTTCATGCGGGGAGTCAGAGGGTTTAATACTGGGATAATGCAGGTTTATAGCGGAGAGTCAGTAGTTTTAATGCGAGGAGTCTAAGGTTTAACATGGGAAGTCAGTGGGTTTAACATTGGGAATCAGTGGCTTTAAGATGAGGAATCAGTGGATTTAACATGGAGAATCAGTGGGTTTAACATGGGGAATCAGTGGGTTTAACATGGCGAATCAGTGGGTTTAAGATGGGGATTCAGTGGGTTTGAGATGAGGAATCAGTATGTTTAACATGGGGAATCAGTGGGTTTGAGATGAGGAATCAGTGGGTTTAACATGGGAAATCAGTGGGTTTAACATGGGGAATCAGTGGGTTTAACATGGGGAATCAGTGGGTTTAAGATGGGGATTCAGTGGGTTTGAGATGAGGAATCAGTATGTTTAACATGGGGAATCAGTGGGTTTGAGATGAGGAATCAGTGGGTTTAACATGGGGAATCAGTGGGTTTAACATGGGGAATCAGTGGCTTTAACATGGGGAATCAGTGGGTTTAACATGAGGAATCAATGTGTTTAACACGGGGACTCAATGGATTTAACGTGGGGAGTCAGCGGGTTTCATGCGGGGAATCAGAGGGTTTAATACTGGGAGACTGTAGGTTTAATGCGGAGAGTCAGCAGTTTTAACGCGAGGAGTCTGGGGTTTAACATGGGGAGTCAGCGGGTGTAACGTGGGGATTCTATCGGTTTAACACGGAGAGGCAGCGGGTTTCAGGTGAATAGTCAGAGGGTTTAATTCAGAGAGTCAGCTGGCTTAACACGGGCAGTCAGCGGGTTTAACGCAGAGAGTCAGCAATTTTAACGTGGGGAGTCTGGGGTTTAACGCGGGGTGTCAGCACGTTAAACAAGGGGATTCTGTCGGTTTAACACAATGAGTCATGCAGGATTGGCACAGGGATTCTGTGGGTTTAACACTGAGGGTCAGTGGGTTACAGGTGCAGAGTGAGGGGGTTTAAAGCAGAGAGTCAGATGGCATAAAGCGGGGAGTCTGCGGATTTAATGCGGAGAGTCAGCGGCTATAATAAGGGGAGACATTGTCTATATCATTGGGATTTAGCGGGTTTCACATGGGGAATCAGTGGGTTTTACGTGGTGAATGAGTGGGTTTAACATGGGGAATCAGTGGCTTTAACATGGGGAATAAGTTGGTTAAACATGAGGAATCAGCGGGTTTAACATGAGGAATCAGTGGGTTTAACATGAGGCATCAGTGGGTTTAACATGAGGAATCAGCGGGTTTAACAGGGGAATCAGTGGGTTTAACATGGGGAATCAGGGGGTTTAACATGGGGAATCAGGGGGTTTAACATGGGGAATCAGTGGGTTTAACATGGGGAATCAGTGGCTTTAACACGGGGACTCAATGGATTTAACGTGGGGAGTCAGCGGGTTTCATGCGGGGAGTCAGAGGGTTTAATACTGGGATACTGTGGGTTTAAGGCGGAGAGTCAGCAGTTTTAACGCGAGGAGTCTGGGGTTTAACATGGGGAGTCAGCGGGTTTAACGTAGGGATTCTGTGGGTATAACGTGGAGAGTCAGCAGTTTTAACGCGAGGAGTCTGGGGTTTAACATGGGGAGTCAGCGGGTTTAACGTGGGGATTCTGTCAGTTTAACACGGAGAGGCAGCGGGTTTCAGGTGAATAGTCAGAGGGTTTAATGCAGAGAGTCAGCTGGCTTAACACGGGCAGTCAGCGGGTTTAACGCAGAGAGTCAGCAATTTTAACGTGGGGAGTCTGGGGTTTAACGCGGGGTGTCAGCACGTTAAACACGGGGATTCTGCCGGTTTAACACAATGAGTCATGCAGGATTGGCACAGGGAGTCTGTGTGTTTAACACAGAGGGTCAGTGGGTTACAGGTGCAGAGTCAGGGAGTTTAAAGCAGAGAGTCAGATGGCATAAAGCGGGGAGTCTGCGGATTTAACGCGGAGAGTCAGCGGCTAAAATAAGGGGAGACATTGTCTATAACATTGGGATTTAGCGGGTTTAACATGGGGAATCAGTGGGTTTTACGTGGGGAATGAGTGGGTTTAACATGGGGAATCAGTGGCTTTAACATGGGGAATAAGTTGGTTTAACATGAGGAATCAGCGGGTTTAACATGAGGAATCAGTGGGTTTAACATGGGGAATCAGTGGGTTTAACATGAGGAATCAGCAGGTTTAACAGGGGAATCAGTGGGTTTAACATGGGGAATCAGGGGGTTTAACATGGGGAATCAGGATGTTTAACATGGGCAATCAGTGGGTTTAACATGGGGAATCAGTGGGTTTAACATGGGGAATCAGTGCGTTTAACAAGGGGAATCAGCGGGTTTAACATGGGGAATCAGCGGGTTTAACATGAGGAATCAGTGGGTTTAACATGAGGAATCGGTGGGTTTAATATGAGGAAGCAGGGGGTAAAACATTGGGAATCAGTGGGACTAAAATGAGGAATCAGTGGATTTAACATTGGGAATCAGTGGGACTAAGATGAGGAATCAGTGGATTTAACATTGGGAATCAGTGGGTTTAAGATGAGGAATCAGTGGACTTAACATGGAGAATCAGTGTGTTTAACATGGGGAATCAGTGGGTTTAACATGGGGAATTAGGGGGTTTAACATGGGGAATCAGTGGGTTTAACAAGGGGAATCAGTGGGTTTAACATGGGGAATCAGTGCGTTTAACAAGGGGAATCAGCGGGTTTAACATGGGGAATCAGTGGGTTTAACATGGGGAATCAGTGGGTTGAACATGGGGAATCAGCGGGTTTAACATGGGGAATCAGCGGGTTTAACATGAGGAATCAGTGGGTTTAACATGAGGAATCAGTGGGTTTAATATGAGGAATCAGGGGGTTTAACATTGGGAATCAGTGGGATTAAGATGAGGAATCAGTGGATTTAACATTGGGAATCAGTGGGATTAAGATGAGGAATCAGTGGACTTAACATGGAGAATCAGTGGGTTTAACATGGGGAATCAGTGGGTTTAATATGAGGAATAAGCGAGTTTAACATGTGGAATCAGTGGGTGTAAGATGGGGAATCAGTGGGTTTAAGATGAGGAATCAGTGGGTTTAACATGGGGATTCAGTGGGTTTGAGATGAAGAATCAGTGGGTTTAACATGTGGAATCAGTGGGTTTAACATGGGGAATCAGCGGGTTTAACATGGGGAATCAGCGGTTTTAACATGGGGAATCAGTGGGTTTAACATGGGGAATCAGCGGGTTTAACATGGGGAATCAGCGGGTTTAACACGGGGAATCAGCGGTTTTAACATGGGAAATCAGCGGTTTTTACATGGGGAATCAGTGGGTTTAACATGGGGAATCAGTGGGTTTAACATGTGGAATCAGTGGGTTTAAGATGGGGATTCAGTGGGTTTGAGATGAGGAATCAGTATGTTTAACATGGGGAATCAGTGGGTTTGAGATGAGGAATCAGTGGGTTTAACATGGGGAATCAGTGGGTTTAACATGGGGAATCAGTGGGTTTAACATGGGGAATCAGTGGGTTTAAGATGGGGATTCAGTGGGTTTGAGATGAGGAATCAGTATGTTTAACATGGGGAATCAGTGGGTTTGAGATGAGGAATCAGTGGGTTTAACATGGGGAATCAGTGGGTTTAACATGGGGAATCAGTGGCTTTAACATGGGGAATCAGTGGGTTTAACATGGGGAATCAGTGGCTTTAACACGGGGACTCAATGGATTTAACGTGGGGAGTCAGCGGGTTTCATGCGGGGAATCAGAGGGTTTAATACTGGGAGACTGTAGGTTTAATGCGGAGAGTCAGCAGTTTTAACGCGAGGAGTCTGGGGTTTAACATGGGGAGTCAGCGGGTGTAACGTGGGGATTCTATCGGTTTAACACGGAGAGGCAGCGGGTTTCAGGTGAATAGTCAGAGGGTTTAATTCAGAGAGTCAGCTGGCTTAACACGGGCAGTCAGCGGGTTTAACGCAGAGAGTCAGCAATTTTAACGTGGGGAGTCTGGGGTTTAACGCGGGGTGTCAGCACGTTAAACAAGGGGATTCTGCCGGTTTAACACAATGAGTCATGCAGGATTGGCACAGGGAGTCTGTGGGTTTAACACTGAGGGTCAGTGGGTTACAGGTGCAGAGTCAGGGGGTTTAAAGCAGAGAGTCAGATGGCATAAAGCGGGGAGTCTGCGGATTTAACGCGGAGAGTCAGCGGCTATAATAAGGGGAGACATTGTCTATAACATTGGGATTTAGCGGGTTTAACATGGGGAATCAGTGGGTTTTACGTGGTGAATGAGTGGGTTTAACATGGGGAATCAGTGGCTTTAACATGGGGAATAAGTTGGTTAAACATGAGGTATCAGCGGGTTTAACATGAGGAATCAGTGGGTTTAACATGAGGCATCAGTGGGTTTAACATGAGGAATCAGCGGGTTTAACAGGGGAATCAGTGGGTTTAACATGGGGAATCAGGGGGTTTAACATGGGGAATCAGGGGGTTTAACATGGGGAATCAGTGGGTTTAACATGGGGAATCAGTGGCTTTAACACGGGGACTCAATGGATTTAACGTGGGGAGTCAGCGGGTTTCATGCGGGGAGTCAGAGGGTTTAATACTGGGAGACTGTGGGTTTAACGCGGAGAGTCAGCAGTTTTAACGCGAGGAGTCTGGGGTTTAACATTTGGAGTCAGCGGGTTTAACGTAGGGATTCTGTGAGTTTAACGTGGAGAGTCAGCAGTTTTAACGCGAGGAGTCTGGGGTTTAACATGGGGAGTCAGCGGGTTTAACGTGGGGATTCTGTCGGTTTAACACGGAGAGGCAGCGGGTTTCAGGTGAATAGTCAGAGGGTTTAATGCAGAGAGTCAGCTGGCTTAGCACGGGCAGTCAGCGGGTTTAACGCAGAGAGTCAGCAATTTTAACGTGGGGAGTCTGGGGTTTAACGCGGGGTGTCAGCACGTTAAACACGGGGATTCTGCCGGTTTAACACAATGAGTCATGCAGGATTGGCACAGGGAGTCTGTCTGTTTAACACAGAGGGTCAGTGGGTTACAGGTGCAGAGTCAGGGGGTTTAAAGCAGAGAGTCAGATGGCATAAAGCGGGGAGTCTGCGGATTTAACGCGGAGAGTCAGCGGCTATAATAAGGGGAGACATTGTCTATAACATTGGGATTTAGCGGGTTTAACATGGGGAATCAGTGGGTTTTACGTGGGGAAAGAGTGGGTTTAACATGGGGAATAAGTTGGTTTAACATGAGGAATCAACGGGTTTAACATGAGGAATCAGTGGGTTTAACATGGGGAATCAGTGGGTTTAACATGAGGAAACAGCAGGTTTAACAGGGGAATCAGTGGGTTTAACATGGGGAATCAGGGGGTTTAAAATGGGGAATCAGGGGGTTTAACATGGGCAATCAGTGGGTTTAACATGGGGAATCAGTGGGTTTAACATGGGGAATCAGTACGTTTAACAAGGGGAATCAGCGGGTTTAACATGGGGAATCAGTGGGTTTAACATGGGGAATCAGTGGGTTGAACATGGGGAATCAGCGGGTTTAACATGGGGAATCAGTGGGTTTAACATGGGGAATCAGTGGCTTTAACATGGGGAATAAGTTGGTTTAACATGAGGAATCAACGGGTTTAACATGAGGAATCAGTGGGTTTAACATGGGGAATCAGTGGGTTTAACATGAGGAAACAGCAGGTTTAACAGGGGAATCAGTGGGTTTAACATGGGGAATCAGGGGGTTTAACATGGGGAATCAGGGGGTTTAACATGGGCAATCAGTGGGTTTAACATGGGGAATCAGTGGGTTTAACATGGGGAATCAGTACGTTTAACAAGGGGAATCAGCGGGTTTAACATGGGGAATCAGTGGGTTTAACATGGGGAATCAGTGGGTTGAACATGGGGAATCAGCGGGTTTAACATGGGGAATCAGCGGGTTTAACATGAGGAATCAGTGGGTTTAACATGAGGAATCAGTGGGTTTAATATGAGGAAGCAGGGGGTATAACATTGGGAATCAGTGGGACTAAGATGAGGAATCAGTGGATTTAACATTGGGAATTAGTGGGTTTAAGATGAGGAATCAGTGGACTTAACATGGAGATTCAGTGGGTTTAACATGGGGAATCAGTGGGTTTAACATGGGGAATTAGGGGGTTTAACATGGGGAATCAGTGGGTTTAGCAAGGGGAATCAGTGGGTTTAACATGGGGAAGCAGTGCGTTTAACAAGGGGAATCAGCGGGTTTAACATGGGGAATCAGTGGGTTTAACATGGGGAATCAGTGGGTTTAACATGAGGAAACAGCAGGTTTAACAGGGGAATCAGTGGGTTTAACATGGGGAATCAGGGGGTTTAACATGGGGAATCAGGGGGTTTAACATGGCCAATCAGTGGGTTTAACATGGGGAATCAGTGGGTTTAACATGGGGAATCAGTGCGTTTAACAAGGGGAATCAGCGGGTTTAACATGGGGAATCAGTGGGTTTAACATGGGGAATCAGTGGGTTGAACATGGGGAATCAGCGGGTTTAACATGGGGAATCAGCGGGTTTAACATGAGGAATCAGTGGCTTTAACATGAGGAATCAGTGGGTTTAATATGAGGAAGCAGGGGGTATAACATTGGGAATCAGTGGGACTAAGATGAGGAATCAGTGGATTTAACATTGGGAATCAGTGGGTTTAAGATGAGGAATCAGTGGACTTAACATGGAGAATCAGTGGGATTAACATGGGGAATCAGTGGGTTTAACATGGGGAATTAGGGGGATTAACATGGGGAATCAGTGGGTTTAACAAGGGGAATCAGTGGGTTTAACATGGGGAATGAGTGCGTTTAACAAGGGGAATCAGCGGGTTTAACATGGGGAATCAGTGGGTTTAACATGGGGAATCATTGGGTTTAACACGAGGAATCAGTGGGTTTAATATGAGGAATCGGGGGTTTAACATTGGGAATCAGTGGGATTAAGATGAGGAATCAGTGGATTTAACATTGGGAATCAGTGGGATTAAGATGAGGAATCAGTGGACTTAACATGGAGAATCAGTGGGTTTAACATGGGGAATCAGTGGGTTTAATATGAGGAATAAGCGGGTTTAACATGTGGAATCAGTGGGTGTAAGATGGGGAATCAGTGGGTTTAAGATGAGGAATCAGTGGGTTTAACATGGGGATTCAGTGGGTTTGAGATGAAGAATCAGTGGGTTTAACATGTGGAATCAGTGGGTTTAACATGGGGAATCAGCGGGTTTAACATGGGGAATCAGCGGTTTTAACATGGGGAATCAGCGGTTTTAACATGGGGAATCAGTGGGTTTAACATGGGGAATCAGCGGGTTTAACATGGGGAATCAGCGGGTTTAACACGGGGAATCAGCGGTTTTAACATGGGAAATCAGCGGTTTTTACATGGGGAATCAGTGGGTTTAACATGGGGAATCAGCGGGTTTAACATGGGGAATCAGCGGGTTTAACATGAGGAATCAGTTGGTTTAACATGAGGAATCACTGGGTTTAATATGAGGAATCAGGGGGTTTAACATTGGGAATCAGTGGGATTAAGATGAGCAATCAGTGGATTTAACATTGGGAATCAGTGGGATTAAGATGAGGAATCAGTGGACTTAACATGGAGAATCAGTGGGTTTAACATGGGGAATCAGTGGGTTTAATATGAGGAATAAGCGGGTTTAACATGTGGAATCAGTGGGTGTAAGATGGGGAATCAGTGGGTTTAAGATGAGGAATCAGTGGGTTTAACATGGGGATTCAGTGGGTTTGAGATGAAGAATCAGTGGGTTTAACATGTGGAATCAGTGGGTTTAACATGGGGAATCGGCGGGTTTAACATGGGGAATCAGCGGGTTTAACATGGGGAATCAGCGGTTTTAACATGGGGAATCAGTGGGTTTAACATGGGGAATCAGCGGGTTTAACATGGGGAATCAGCGGGTTTAACACGGGGAATCAGCGGTTTTAACATGGGAAATCAGCGGTTTTTACATGGGGAATCAGTGGGTTTAACATGGGGAATCAGCGGGTTTAACATGGGAAATCAGTGAATTTCACACGGAGTTTAACGCAGGGAGTCAGCATGTTTAATGCGGGGTGTCGTTGGATTTAGCACTGGGAGTTAGCCGGTTTAACAAGGGGAGACAGCGGGTTTAATGCTGGGAGTCAACGGTTTTAACACAGAGAGTCAGTGGCTTTAACGTGGGGAGTCAATGGATTTAACGTGGGGAGTCAGCGGGTTTCATGCGGGGAGTCAGAGGGTTTAATACTGGGATAATGCAGGTATATAGCGGAGAGTCAGTAGTTTTAACGCGAGGAGTCTAAGGTTTAACATGGGAAGTCAGCGGGTTTAACATTGGGAATCAGTGGGTTTAAGATGAGGAATCAGTGGATTTAACATGGACAATCAGTGGGTTTAACATGGGGAATCAGTGGGTTTAACATGGGGAATCAGTGGGTTTAAGATGGGGATTCAGTGGGTTTGAGATGAGGAATCAGTATGTTTAACATGGGGAATCAGTGGGTTTGAGATGAGGAATCAGTGGGTTTAACATGGGCAATCAGTGGGTTTAACATGGGGAATCAGTGGGTTTAACATGGGGAATCAGTACGTTTAACAAGGGGAATCAGCGGGTTTAACATGGGGAATCAGTGGGTTTAACATGGGGAATCAGTGGGTTGAACATGGGGAATCAGCGGGTTTAACATGGGGAATCAGCGGGTTTAACATGAGGAATCAGTGGGTTTAACATGAGGAATCAGTGGGTTTAATATGAGGAAGCAGGGGGTATAACATTGGGAATCAGTGGGACTATGATGAGGAATCAGTGGATTTAACATTGGGAATCAGTGGGTTTAAGATGAGGAATCAGTGGACTTAACATGGAGAATCAGTGGGTTTAACATGGGGAATTAGGGGGTTTAACATGGGGAATCAGTGGGTTTAACAAGGGGAATCAGTGGGTTTAACATTGGGAAGCAGTGCGTTTAACAAGGGGAATCAGCGGGTTTAACATGGGGAATCAGTGGGTTTAACATGGGGAATCAGTGGGTTTAACATGAGGAAACAGCAGGTTTAACAGGGGAATCAGTGGGTTTAACATGGGGAATCAGGGGGTTTAACATGGGGAATCAGGGGGTTTAACATGGCCAATCAGTGGGTTTAACATGGGGAATCAGTGGGTTTAACATGGGGAATCAGTGCGTTTAACAAGGGGAATCAGCGGGTTTAACATGGGGAATCAGTGGGTTTAACATGGGGAATCAGTGGGTTGAACATGGGGAATCAGCGGGTTTAACATGGGGAATCAGCGGGATTAACATGGGGAATCAGCGGGTTTAACACGGGGAATCAGCGGTTTTAACATGGGAAATCAGCGGTTTTTACATGGGGAATCAGTGGGTTTAACATGGGGAATCAGTGGGTTTAACATGGGGAATCAGTGGGTTTAAGATGGGGATTCAGTGGGTTTGAGATGAGGAATCAGTATGTTTAACATGGGGAATCAGTGGGTTTGAGATGAGGAATCAGTGGGTTTAACATGGGGAATAAGTTGGTTAAACATGAGGTATCAGCGGGTTTAACATGAGGAATCAGTGGGTTTAACATGAGGCATCAGTGGGTTTAACATGAGGAATCAGCGGGTTTAACAGGGGAATCAGTGGGTTTAACATGGGGAATCAGGGGGTTTAACATGGGGAATCAGGGGGTTTAACATGGGGAATCAGTGGGTTTAACATGGGGAATCAGTGGCTTTAACACGGGGACTCAATGGATTTAACGTGGGCAGTCAGCGGGTTTCATGCGGGGAGTCAGAGGGTTTAATACTGGGAGACTGTGGGTTTAACGCGGAGAGTCAGCAGTTTTAACGCGAGGAGTCTGGGGTTTAACATGGGGAGTCAGCGGGTTTAACGTAGGGATTCTGTGAGTTTAACGTGGAGAGTCAGCAGTTTTAACGCGAGGAGTCTGGGGTTTAACATGGGGAGTCAGCGGGTTTAACGTGGGGATTCTGTCGGTTTAACACGGAGAGGCAGCGGGTTTCAGGTGAATAGTCAGAGGCTTTAATGCAGAGAGTCAGCTGGCTTAACACGGGCAGTCAGCGGGTTTAACGCAGAGAGTCAGCAATTTTAACGTGGGGAGTCTGGGGTTTAACGCGGGGTGTCAGCACGTTAAACACGGGGATTCTGCCGGTTTAACACAATGAGTCATGCAGGATTGGCACAGGGAGTCTGTCTGTTTAACACAGAGGGTCAGTGGGTTACAGGTGCAGAGTCAGGGGGTTTAAAGCAGAGAGTCAGATGGCATAAAGCGGGGAGTCTGCGGATTTAACGTGGAGAGTCAGCGGCTATAATAAGGGGAGACATTGTCTATAACATTGGGATTTAGCGGGTTTAACATGGGGAATCAGTGGGTTTTACGTGGGGAAAGAGTGGGTTTAACATGGGGAATCAGTGGCTTTAACATGGGGAATAAGTTGGTTTAACATGAGGAATCAACGGGTTTAACATGAGGAATCAGTGGGTTTAACATGGGGAATCAGTGGGTTTAACATGAGGAAACAGCAGGTTTAACAGGGGAATCAGTGGGTTTAACATGGGGAATCAGGGGGTTTAACATGGGGAATCAGGGGGTTTAACATGGGCAATCAGTGGGTTTAACATGGGGAATCAGTGGGTTTAACATGGGGAATCAGTACGTTTAACAAGGGGAATCAGCGGGTTTAACATGGGGAATCAGTGGGTTTAACATGGGGAATCAGTGGGTTGAACATGGGGAATCAGCGGGTTTAACATGGGGAATCAGCGGGTTTAACATGAGGAATCAGTGGGTTTAACATGAGGAATCAGTGGGTTTAATATGAGGAAGCAGGGGGTATAACATTGGGAATCAGTGGGACTAAGATGAGGAATCAGTGGATTTAACATTGGGAATTAGTGGGTTTAAGATGAGGAATCAGTGGACTTAACATGGAGAATCAGTGGGTTTAACATGGGGAATCAGTGGGTTTAACATGGGGAATTAGGGGGTTTAACATGGGGAATCAGTGGGTTTAACAAGGGGAATCAGTGGGTTTAACATGGGGAAGCAGTGCGTTTAACAAGGGGAATCAGCGGGTTTAACATGGGGATTCAGTGGGTTTAACATGGGGAATCAGTGGGTTTAACATGAGGAAACAGCAGGTTTAACAGGGGAATCAGTGGGTTTAACATGGGGAATCAGGGGGTTTAACATGGGGAATCAGGGGGTTTAACATGGCCAATCAGTGGGTTTAACATGGGGAATCAGTGGGTTTAACATGGGGAATCAGTGCGTTTAACAAGGGGAATCAGCGGGTTTAACATGGGGAATCAGTGGGTTTAACATGGGGAATCAGTGGGTTGAACATGGGGAATCAGCGGGTTTAACATGGGGAATCAGCGGGTTTAACATGAGGAATCAGTGGCTTTAACATGAGGAATCAGTGGGTTTAATATGAGGAAGCAGGGGGTATAACATTGGGAATCAGTGGGACTAAGATGAGGAATCAGTGGATTTAACATTGGGAATCAGTGGGTTTAAGATGAGGAATCAGTGGACTTAACATGGAGAATCAGTGGGATTAACATGGGGAATCAGTGGGTTTAACATGGGGAATTAGGGGGATTAACATGGGGAATCAGTGGGTTTAACAAGGGGAATCAGTGGGTTTAACATGGGGAATGAGTGCGTTTAACAAGGGGAATCAGCGGGTTTAACATGGGGAATCAGTGGGTTTAACATGGGGAATCATTGGGTTTAACACGAGGAATCAGTGGGTTTAATATGAGGAATCGGGGGTTTAACATTGGGAATCAGTGGGATTAAGATGAGGAATCAGTGGATTTAACATTGGGAATCAGTGGGATTAAGATGAGGAATCAGTGGACTTAACATGGAGAATCAGTGGGTTTAACATGGGGAATCAGTGCGTTTAATATGAGGAATAAGCGGGTTTAACATGTGGAATCAGTGGGTGTAAGATGGGGAATCAGTGGGTTTAAGATGAGGAATCAGTGGGTTTAACATGGGGATTCAGTGGGTTTGAGATGAAGAATCAGTGGGTTTAACATGTGGAATCAGTGGGTTTAACATGGGGAATCAGCGGGTTTAACATGGGGATTCAGCGGTTTTAACATGGGGAATCAGCGGTTTTAACATGGGGAATCAGTGGGTTTAACATGGGGAATCAGCGGGTTTAACATGGGGAATCAGCGGGTTTAACACGGGGAATCAGCGGTTTTAACATGGGAAATCAGCGGTTTTTACATGGGGAATCAGTGGGTTTAACATGGGGAATCAGCGGGTTTAACATGGGGAATCAGCGGGTTTAACATGAGGAATCAGTTGGTTTAACATGAGGAATCAGTGGGTTTAATATGAGGAATCAGGGGGTTTAACATTGGGAATCAGTGGGATTAAGATGAGCAATCAGTGGATTTAACATTGGGAATCAGTGGGATTAAGATGAGGAATCAGTGGACTTAACATGGAGAATCAGTGGGTTTAACATGGGGAATCAGTGGGTTTAATATGAGGAATAAGCGGGTTTAACATGTGGAATCAGTGGGTGTAAGATGGGGAATCAGTGGGTTTAAGATGAGGAATCAGTGGGTTTAACATGGGGATTCAGTGGGTTTGAGATGAAGAATCAGTGGGTTTAACATGTGGAATCAGTGGGTTTAACATGGGGAATCAGCGGGTTTAACATGGGGAATCAGCGGGTTTAACATGGGGAATCAGCGGTTTTAACATGGGGAATCAGTGGGTTTAACATGGGGAATCAGCGGGTTTAACATGGGGAATCAGCGGGTTTAACACGGGGAATCAGCGGTTTTAACATGGGAAATCAGCGGTTTTTACATGGGGAATCAGTGGGTTTAACATGGGGAATCAGCGGGTTTAACATGGGAAATCAGTGAATTTCACATGGAGTTTAACGCAGGGAGTCAGCATGTTTAATGCGGGGTGTCGTTGGATTTAGCACTGGGAGTTAGCCGGTTTAACAAGGGGAGACAGCGGGTTTAATGCTGGGAGTCAACGGTTTT